>NW_026599490.1:655000-942862 GCF_023634085.1 Falco cherrug
TATCCCAGCCCACCACGGCCCACTACAGCACACCACGGCCCACCGCAGCCTATCCCAACCCGTCCCAGCCCACCACGGCCCGTCCCAGCCCACCACGGCCCGTCCCAGCCCACCACGGCCCGTCCCAGCCCACGACAGCCCGTCCCAGCCCACGACAGTCCGTCCCAGCCCACCAGAGCTCACCAGAGCCCACCACAGCTCGTCCCAGCCCACCACAGCCCACAAGAGCTTGTCACAGACCACCACAGCCCGTCCCAGCCCAGCACAGCCCACTACGGCCCACCACAGCCCGTCCCAGCACACCACAGCCCGTCCCAGCCCACCACAGCCCGTCCCAGCCCACCACAGCCCGTCCCAGCTCGTCCCAGACCACCACAGCCTCTCACAGCACACCACAGCCCGTAACAGCCCACCACAGCAAGTACCAGCCCGTCCCAGCCCACCATGGCCCGTCTCAGCCCACCACGGACCGTCTCAGCTCACCACAACCCGTCTCAGATGACCACAGCCCGTCCCAGACGACCACAGCCCACCACAGCCCGTCCCAGCACACCACGGCCCGTCCCAGCCCACCACAGCCCGTCCCAGCCCACCACATCCCGTCCCAGCCCACCAGAGCCCGTCCCAGCCTGTTTCAGCCCACCACGGCTAACCACGGCCTGTCCCGGCCCACCACGGCCAACCACGGTCCACCATGGCCCACCAGAGCACACCACGGCCCACCACGGCCCTTCCCAGTCCACCACAGCCCACCACAGCCTGTCCCAGCCCACCACGGCCCGTCCCAGCCCACCACGGCCCACCCCAGCCCACCACGGCCCGTCCCAGCCCACCACGGCCCGTCCCAGCCCACCACGGCCCGTCCCAGCCCACCACGGCCCATCACAGCCCGTCCTAGCCCAGCACGGCCCGTCCCAGCCCACCACGGACCACCACGGCCCATCTCAGCCCACCACAGCCTGTCCAAGCCCAGCACAGCCCTCCACAACCCTCCACAGCCCGTCCCAACCCTCCACAGCTCATCCCAGCCTACCACAGCCCGTCGCAGCCCAACACATCTTATCCCAGCCCACCGAAACCCGTCCCAGCCCACCGCAACCCGTCCCAGCCCACCACAGCCCACCACCGGTCACCACAGCCCAGCACAGGTCACCACAGCCTGTTTCAGCACACCACGGCAAACCACGGCGCACCACAGCCCACCACAGCCCGTCCCAGCACACCACGACCCATAACAACACACCACGGCCCGTCCCGGCCCACCACGGCCCGTCCCAGCTCACCACAGCCTGTCCCAGCCCACCACAGCCCGTCCCAGCACACCACAGCCCGTCTCAGCCCACCACAGCCTGTCCCAGCCTGTCCCAGCTCGTCCAAGCCTGTCCCAGACCCCCAGAGCCCGTCGCAGCCCACCACAGCCCACCACAGCAAGTACCAGCCGTCACAGCCCACCACGGCCCGTCTCAGCTTACCACAGCCCACCACAGACCGTCCCAGCCCACCACAGCCCGTCCCAGCCCCTCCCAGCCCGTCCCAGCCCACCACAGCCCGTCCCAGCACACCACAGCCCGTCCCAGCCCACCACAGCCCGTCCCAGCCCCTCCCAGCCCGTCCCCGCCCACCACAGCCTGTCCCAGCCTCTCCCAGCTCGTCCAAGCCTGTCCCAGACCCCCAGAGCCCGTCGCAGCCCACCACAGCCCGTCACAGCCCGTCCCAGCTCTCCACAACCCACCGCAGCCCGTCCCAGCCCACCACAGCCCGTCCCAGCCCACCACGGCCCACGAAAGCCCACCACAGCCCACCACAGCCCGTCCCAGCCCACCACAAGCCGTCCTAGCCCACCACAGACCTCCAGAGCCCGTCTCAGCTCACCACAGCCTATCCCAGCCCACCACGGCCCACCACAGCACACCACGGCCCACCGCAGCCTATCCCAACCCATCCCAGCCCACCACGGCCCGTCCCAGCCCACCACGGCCCGTCCCAGCCCACCATGGCCCGTCCCAGCCTGTCCCAGCCCACGACAGCCCGTCCCAGCCCACGACAGCCCGTCCCAGCCCACCAGAGCCCACCAGAGCCCACCACAGCTCGTCCCAGCCCACCACAGCCCACAAGAGCTTGTCACAGACCACTACAGCCCGTTCCAGCCCACCACAGCCCACTACGGCCCACCACAGCCCGTCCCAGCCCACCACAGCCAACCACAGCCCACCACAGCCCGTCCCAGACCACCACAGCCCGTCCCAGCCCACCACAGCCCGTCCCAGCTCGTCTCAGACCACCACAGCCTCTCACAGCACACCACAGGAAGTACCAGCCCGTCCCAGCCCACCACGGCCCGTCTCAGCCCACCACGGCCCGTCTCAGCCCACCACGGCCCGTCTCAGCTCACCACAACCCGTCCCAGACGACCACAGCCCGTCCCAGACGACCAAAACCCGTCCCAGCCCACCACAGCACACCACAGCCCGTCCCAGCCTACCACATCCCGTCCCAGCCCACCAGAGCCCGTCCCAGCATGTTTCAGCCCACCACGGCTAACCACGGCCTGTCCCGGCCCACCACGGCCAACCACGGTCCACCATGGCCCACCAGAGCACACCACGGCCCACCACGGCCCTTCCCAGTCCACCACAGCCCACCACAGCCTGTCCCAGCCCACCACGGCCCGTCGCAGCCCACCACGGCCCTCCCCAGCCCACCACGGCCCGTCCCAGCCCACCACGGCCCGTCCCAGCCCACCACGGCCGATCACAGCCCACCACAGTTCACCACAGCCCGTCCTAGCCCACCACGGCCCGTCCCAGCCCACCACGGCCCATCACAGCCCACCACAGTTCACCACAGCCCGTCCTAGCCCACCACGGCCCGTCCCAGCCCACCACGGACCACCACAGCCAATCTCAGCCCACCACAGCCTGTCCAAGCCCAGCACAGCCCTCCACAACCCTCCACAGCCCGTCCCAACCCTCCACAGCTCATCCCAGCCTACCACAGCCCGTCGCAGCCCAACACAGCTTATCCCAGCCCACCGCAGCCCGTCCCAGCCCACAGCAGCCCGTCCTAGCCCACCAAAACCCGTCCCAGCCCACCGCAACCCGTCCCAGCCCACCGCAACCCGTCCCAGCCCACCACAGCCCACCACCGGTCACCACAGCCCACCACAGGTCACCACAGCCCACCACAGGTCACCACAGCCTGTTTCAGCCCACCACGGCAAACCACGGCCCGTCCCAGCCCACCACGGCCCGACATGGCCCACCACAGCTCGTCCCAGATAAACACGGCGCACCACAGCCCACCACGGCCCGTCCCAGCCCACCACAGCCCGTCCCAGCACACCACAGTCCACCACAGCCCATCACAGCCCACCACAGCCCGTCCCAGGTCACCACAGCCCACCACAGCCCGTCCCGGCCCACCAGTGCCTGTCCCAGCCCACCAGAGCCCGTCCCGGCCCACCACAGCACGTTCCGACCCATAACTGCCTGTCCCAGCCCACCACGACCCACCACGGCCCGTCCCCACCCACCAGGGCCCGTCCCGGCCCACCACAGTCCATCCTGGCCAACCACGGCCCATCCCGGCCCACCACAGCCCGTTCCAGCCCACGATAGCCCGTCCCAGCCCACCACACTCCACCACAGCCCGTCCCAGGCCACCACAGCCCATCCCAGCCCACCACGGCGCACCATAGCCCACCACGGCACACCTCAGCCCGTCCCAACACGTCCCAGCCTGTCCCAGCCCAGTACAGCCCGTTCCAGACCACTAGAGCCCGTCCCAGCCCACCAAAGCCCGTCCCCGCCCACCACAGCCCGTCCTCACCCAACAAAACCCCTCCCCGCCCACCACAGCCTGTCCCAGCCCACCACAGCACGACCCAGCCCATCCCAGCGCGTCCCCGCCCACCACAGCCCGTCCCGGACCACGACAGCCCTTCCCAGAACACCACAGCCCATCCCAGCCCACGACAGCCCATCCCAGCCCACCACAGCCCGTCCCGGACCACGACAGCCCGTCCCAGCCCACCACAGCTCGTCCCAGATAAACAAGGCGCACCACAGCCCACCACGGCCCGTCCCGGCCCACCACAGCCCGTCCCAGCACACCACAGCCCACCACAGCCCATCACAGCCCACCACAGCCCGTCCCAGCTTACCACAGCCCACCACAGACCGTCCCAGCCCACCACAGCCCGTCCCAGCCCCTCCCAGCCCGTCTCAGCCCACCACAGCCTGTCCCAGCCTGTCCCAGCTCGTCACAGCCTGTCCCAGACCCCCACAGCTCATCCCAGCCTACCACAGCCCGTCGCAGCCCAACACAGCTTATCCCAGCCCACCGCAGCCTGTCCCAGTCCACCGCAGCCCGTCCTAGCCCACCGAAACCCGTCCCAGCCCACCGCAACCCGTCCCAGCACACCACAGCCCACCACAGCCCATCCCAGCTTACCACAGCCCACCACAGCCCGTCCCAGCCCACCACAGCCCGTCCCAGCCCACCACAGCCCACCACAGCGCACCATAGCCCACCACAGCCCACCACAGCGCACCAGAGTCTGTCCCGGCCCACCAGAGCCTGTCCCAGCCCACCACAGCCCGTCCCAGCCCACCGCAGCCCATTCCAGACCACCAGAGCCCTTCCAAGTTCACCACAGCATGTCCCAGCACACCACAGCCCACCACAGCCCGTCTCAGCCCACCACAGCCTGTCGCAGCCCACCACAGCCCGTCTCAGCCCACCAGAGCCCGTCCCAGCTTACCACAGCCCACCACAGCCTGTCCCAGCCAGTCAGATCCCACCACAGCCCGTCCCAGCCCACCAGAGCTCGTCCCAGCCCACCACAACCCACCACAGCCCGTCCCAGCCCACCACGGCCCGTCCCAGCCCGTCCCAGCCGACCGCAGCCCGTCCCAGCCCACCACAGCCCGTCCCAGCCCACCACGGCCCACGAAAGCCCACCATAGCCCACCACGGCCCACCACAGCCCGTCCCAGCCCACCACAAGCCGTCCCAGCCCGCCACAAGCCGTCCCAGCCCACCACGGCCCACCACAGCACACCACGGCCCAGCGCAGCCTATCCCAACCCGTCCCAGCCCACCACGGCCCGTCCCAGCACACCACGGCCCGTCCCAGCCCACCACGGCCCGTCCCAGCCCACCACAGCCCACCACAGCCCACCACAGCCCGTCCCAGCTCACCACAGCCCACCACAGCCCGTCCCAGCCCACGACAGCCCGTGTCAGCCCACCACAGACTATCCCAGCACACCACAGCTCGTCCCATCCCACCACAGCCCACAAGAGCTTGTCACAGACCACCACAGCGCGTCCCAGCCCACCACGGCCCACCACAGCCCGTCCCAGCCCACCACAGCCCGTTCCAGCCCACCACAGCCCGTCCCAGCTCATCCCAGACCACCACAGCCTCTCACAGCCCGTCACAGCCCGTCACAGCCCGTCACGGCCCACCACAGCCCACCACAGCCCGTCCCAGCCCACCACAGCCCGTCCAAGCCCACCACAGCCCGTCCAAGCCCACCACAGCCCGTCCCAGCCCACCACAGCCCATCCCAGCCCACCACAGCCCGTCCCAGCCCACCACAGCCCACCACAGCACACCACAGCCCACCACATCCCGTCCCAGCTCACCACAGCCCACCACAGCCCGTCCCAGCTCACCACAGCCCGTCACAGCCCGTCCGAGCCCACCACAGCCTGTCCCAGCCCATCACAGCCCGTCCCAGCCCGTCCCATTCCACCACACCGAGTTCCAGCCCACCACAGCCTGTCCCAGCACGTCCCAGCCCGTCCCAGCCCGTCCCAGCCTGTCCCTGCACACCACAGCTCGTCCCAGCACACCACAGCCCGTCCCAGCACACCACAGCCTGTCCCAGCCCACCCCAGCCCGTCCCAGCCCACCACAGCCCGTCCCAGCCCACCACAGCCCGTCCCAGCTCGTCCCAGCCCACCACAGCCTCTCACAGCCCGTCACAGCCCGTCACAGCCCGTCACAGCCCGTCACGGACCACCACAGCCCACCACAGCCCACCACAGCCCGTCCCAGCCCACCACAGCCCGTCCAAGCCCACCACAGCCCGTCCAAGCCCACCACAGCCCGTCCAAGCCCACCACAGCTTGTCCCAGCCCACCACAGCACGTCCCAGCACACCACAGCCCGTCCCAGCCCACCACAGCCAGTCCCAGGCCACCACAACACGTCCCAGCCCGTCCCAGCCCATCACAGCCCGTCACAGCCCGTCCCAGCCCACCACAGCCCGTCCCAGCCCACCACAGCCCACCACAGCCCGTCCCAGCTCACCACAGCCCACCACAGCCCGTCCCAGCTCACCACAGCCCGTCACAGCCCGTCCCAGCCCGTCCCAGCCCACCACAGCCTGTCCCAGCCCGTCCCATTCCACCACACCGAGTCCCAGCCCACCACAGCTCGTCCCAGCACATCCCAGCCCGTCCCAGCCTGTCCCTGCACACCACAGCTCATCCCAGCACACCACAGCCCGTCCCAGCACACCACAGCCTGTCCCAGCCCGTCCCAGCCCGTCCCAGCCCACCACAGCCCGTCCCAGCCCACCACAGCCCACCACAGCCCGTCCCAGCTCACCACAGCCCACCACAGCCCGTCCCAGCTCACCACAGCCCGTCACAGCCCGTCCCAGCCCGTCCCAGCCCACCACAGCCTGTCCCAGCCCGTCCCATTCCACCACACCGAGTCCCAGCCCACCACAGCTCGTCCCAGCACATCCCAGCCCGTCCCAGCCTGTCCCTGCACACCACAGCTCATCCCAGCACACCACAGCCCGTCCCAGCACACCACAGCCTGTCCCAGCCCACCCCAGCCCGTCCCAGCCCACCACAGACCATCCCAGCACACCACAGCCCGTCCCACCTTACCACAGCCCACCACAGCCCGTCCCGGCCCACTACAACTCGTCCCAGCCCACCACAGCCCACCGCAGCCTGTCCCGGCCCACCACAGCCCGTCCCAGCTCACCACAGCCCGTCCCAGCCAACCACAACCCGTCCCAGCCCGTCCCATCCCACCACAGCCCGTCCCAAACCACCACAGCCCGTCCCAGCCCACCACAGCCCACCACAGTCCGTCCCGGCCCACTACAACTCGTCCCAGCCCACCACAGCCCGTCCCAGCCAACCACAGCCCGTCCCAGCCCGTCTCAGCTCACCACAGCCCGTCCCAGCTCACCACAGCCCGTCCCAGCCAACCACAGCCCGTCCCAGCCCACCACAGACCACCACAGCCCGTCCCAAACCACCACAGCCCGTCCCAGCCCACCACAGCCCACCACAGTCCGTCCCGGACCACTACAGCCCGTCCCAGCCCACCACAGCCCGTCCCAGCCAACCACAGCCCGTCCCAGCCCGTCTCAGCTCACCACAGCCCGTCCCAGCACACCACAGCCCGTCCCCACCTAACACAGCCTTCCCAGCCCCTCCCAGCCCGTGTCAGCCCACCACAGCCTGTCCCAGCTCGTCCAAGCCTGTCCCAGACCCCCAGAGCCCATCGCAGCCCACCACAGCTCGTCACAGCCCGTCCCAGCTCTCCACGAACCCACCGCAGCCCGTCCCAGCCCACCACAGCCCGTCACAGCCCACCACGGCCCACGAAAGCCCACCACAGCCCACCACGGCCCACCACAGCCCGTCCCAGCCCACCACAAGCCATCCTAGCCCACCACAGACCTCCAGAGCCCGTCTCAGCTCACCACAGCCTATCCCAGCCCACCACGGCCCACCACAGCACACCACGGCCCACCGCAGCCTATCCCAACCCGTCCCAGCCCACCACGGCCCGTCCCAGCCCACCACAGCCCGTCCCAGCCCACCACGGCCCGTCCCAGCCCGTCCCAGCCCACGACAGCCCGTCCCAGCCCACGACAGTCCGTCCCAGCCCACCAGAGCTCACCAGAGCCCACCACAGCTCGTCCCAGCCCACCACAGCCCACAAGAGCTTGTCACAGACCACCACAGCCCGTCCCAGCCCACCACAGCCCACTACGGTCCACCACAGCCCGTCCCAGCACACCACAGCCCGTCCCAGCCCACCACAGCCCGTCCCAGCCCACCACAGCCCGTCCCAGCTCGTCCCAGACCACCACAGCCTCTCACAGCACACCACAGCCCGTAACAGCCCACCACAGCAAGTACCAGCCCGTCCCAGCCCACCATGGCCCGTCTCAGCACACCACGGACCGTCTCAGCTCACCACAACCCGTCCCAGACGACCACAGCCCGTCCCAGCCCACCACAGACCTCCACAGCCCGTCCCAGCCCACCACGGCCCGTCCCAGCCCACCACAGCCCGTCCCAGGCCGTCCCAGCCCACCACATCCCGTCCCAGCCCACCAGAGCCCGTCCCAGCCTGTTTCAGCCCACCACGGCTAACCACGGCCTGTCCCGGCCCACCACGGCCCGTCCCAACACATCAGAGCCCACCAGAGCCCACCACAGCTCGTCCCAGCCCACCACAGCCCACAAGAGCTTGTCACAGACCACTACAGCCCGTTCCAGCCTACCACAGCCCACTACGGCCCACCACAGCCCGTCCCAGCCCACCACAGCCCGTCCCAGCCCACCACAGCCCGTCCCAGCTCGTCCCAGACCACCACAGCCTCTCACAGCACACCACAGCCCGTAACAGCCCACCACAGCAAGTACCAGCCCGTCTCAGCCCACCACGGCCCGTCTCAGCTCACCACAACCCGTCCCAGACGACCAAAACCCCTCCCAGCCCACCACAGCCCGTCCCAGATGACCACAGCCCGTCCCAGACGACCACAGCCCACCACAGCCCGTCCCAGCCCACCACGGCCCGTCCCAGCCCACCAGAGCCCGTCCCAGCCTGTTTCAGCCCAGCACGGCTAACCACGGCCTGTCCCGGCCCACCACGGCCAACCACGGTCCACCATGGCCCACCAGAGCACACCACGGCCCACCACGGCCCTTCCCAGTCCACCACAGCCCACCACAGCCTGTCCCAGCCCACCACGGCCCGTCCCAGCCGACCACGGCCCTCCCCAGCCCACCACGGCCCGTCCCAGCCCACCACGGCCCGTCCCAGCCCACCACGGCCCATCACAGCCCACCACAGTTCACCACAGCCCGTCCTAGCCCACCACGGCCCGTCCCAGCCCACCACGGACCACCACAGCCAATCTCAGCCCACCACAGCCTGTCCAAGCCCAGCACAGCCCTCCACAACCCTCCACAGCCCGTCCCAACCCTCCACAGCTCATCCCAGCCTACCACAGCCCGTCGCAGCCCAACACAGCTTATCCCAGCCCACCGCAGCCCGTCCCAGCCCACAGCAGCCCGTCCTAGCCCACCGAAACCCGTCCCAGCCCACCGCAACCCGTCCCAGCCCACCACAGCCCACCACAGGTCACCACAGCCCACCACCGGTCACCACAGCCCACCACAGGTCACCACAGCCTATTTCAGCCCACCACGGCAAACCACGGCCCGTCCCAGCACCACCACAGCCCGTCCCACCACACCAGAGTCCGTCCCAGCCCACCACGTCCCGTCACAGCTTACCACGGCCCACCACGGCTTGCCACGGCCCATCCCAGCCCACCACAGCCCGTCCCAGCCAACCACGGCCCACCACAGCCCACCACGGCCCGTCCCAGCCCGCCACGGCCCGTCCCAGCTCACCACAGACCGTCCCAGCCCACCACAGTCCACCACAGTTCATCCCAGCCCACCACAGTTCGTCCCAGCCCGCCACGGCCCGGCCCGGCCCACCATGGCCCGGCCCAGCCCACCACGTCCCGTCCCGGCCAACAACAGCCGGTCACAGCCCACCGCGGGCTGTCCCAGCCCACCACAGCCCGTCCCAGCTCACCACGGCCCGTCCCAGCCCGTCCCAGCCCGTGAAAGCCCGTCCCAGCTTACCACAGCCCATCACAGCCCACCACGGTCCACCACAGCCCACCACAGCCTGTCCCAGCCCACCATGGCCCATAACAACCCACCATGGCCAGTCCCGGCCCACCACGGCCCGTCCCGGCCTACTACGGCTCGTCCCAGCCCACCACAGCCTACCCCAGCCCACCACAGGCCACTACAACAGACCACAGCCCATCACAGCTCGCCCCAGCCCGTCACAGCTCGTCCCAGCCCTTCCCAGCCCACCACAGCATGTCCCAGGCCCCCACAGCCCACGACAGCCCGTCCCAGCCCACCACAGCCCGTCCCATCCCACGACAGCCCGTCCCAGCCCACCACAGACCACTACAGCACACCACAGCCTACCGCAGCCCACCACAGCCCGTCCCAGCCCGTCACAGCTCACCACGGCCCGTCCCAGCCCACAACAGACCACCACAGTTCGTCCCAGCCCGCCACAACCCGTCCCAAACCGCCACGGCCCGTCCCAGCCCACCATGGCCCGTCCCGGCCCACCACGGCCCGTCCCGGCCCACTACGCCCCGTCCCGGCCAACCACGGCCCGTCCCGGCCCACCACAGCCTGTCACAGCCCACCACAGCCCGTTCCAGCCCACCACAGACCGTCGCAGCTCACCACAGAAAGTCCCAGCCCATCCCAGCCCACCACAACCCGTCCCAGCTTACCACAGCCCACCACAGCCCGTGTCAGCCCGTCCCAGCTCACCACAACCCACCACAGCCCGCTCCAGCCCGCCACAGCCCGTTCCAGCCCACCACAGCCCGTCCCATCCCACCACGGCCCGTCCCAGCTTGTCGCAGCCCACCACAGCGCGTCCCAGCCCACCACAGCCCACCACAGCCAGTCCCAGCCCGTCCCAGCCCACCACAGCCCGCCCCAGCCCACCACAGCCCGTCCTAGCCCATCCCAGCCCACCACGGCCCGTCCCAGCCCACCACGGCACATCACAGCCCGTCCCAGCCCTCCACAGCACACCACAGCCCACTGCAGCCCATCCCAGAGCACCACAGCCCGTCCCAGCCCAACACAGCCCACCACAACCCGTCCCAGCCTGTCCCAGCTCATCCCAGCCCACCATAGCCCACCACAGTTTGTCCCAGCCCACCACAGCCCGTCCCAGCCCACCACAGGCCACTACAGCCCGTCCCAACCCACCACAGCCCGTCCCAGCCCACCACAGCCTGTCCAAGCCCAGCACAGCCCTCCACAACCCTCCACAGCCCGTCCCAACCCTCCACAGCTCATCCCAGCCTACCACAGCCCGTCGCAGCCCAACACAGCTTATCCCAGCCCACCGAAACCCGTCCCAGCCCACCACAGCCCACCACAGGTCAGCACAGCCCACCACCGGTCACCACAGCCCACCACCGGTCACCACAGCCTGTTTCAGCCCACCACAGTAAACCACGGCCCGTCCCAGCCCACCACGGCCCGCCATGGCCCACCACAGCTCGTCCAAGATAAACACGGCGCACCACAGCCCACCACGGCCCGTCCCGTCCCACCACAGCCCGTCCCAGCACACCACAGCCCACCACAGCCCATCACAGCCCACCACAGCCCGTCCCAGCTTACCACAGCCCACCACAGACCGTCCCAGCCCACCACAGCCCGTCCCAGCCCACCACTGCCCGTCCCAGCCCACCACTGCCCGTCCCAGCCCGTCCCAGCCCGTCCCAACCCACCACAGCCCGTCCCAGCCCACCACAGCCCACCACAGCCCACCGCAGCCCATCCCAGCCCACCACGGCCCGTCCCAGCCCGTGCCAACCCGTCACAACACACCACAGCCCACCACAGCCCGTCCCTACCCACCACAGCGTGTCCCAACCCACCACAGCCCTTCAGAACCCACCACAGCCCACCACAGCCCGTCCCAGCCCACCACAGCACGTTCCAGGCCACCACAGACCACCACAGCCCACCACAGCCCGTGAAGCCCACCACAGCCCGCCTCAGCCCACTACAGCCCGTCCCAGCCCACCACAGCCCGTCCCAGCCCACCATAACCAACCACAGCCTATCCCAGCCGATCCCAGCCCACCACAGCCCGTCCCATCACACCACAGCCCACCACTGCCCGTCCCAGCCAACCACGGCCCGTCCCAGCCCACCACAGCCCGTCCCAGCCCACCACGGCCCACCACAGCCCACCACGGCCCATCCGGGCCCAACACAGCCCACCAAGGCGCACCACAGCCCATCCCAGCCCATTACAGCCTGTCCCAGACCACCACATCCCATCTCAGCCCACCACAGCCCGTCCCAGCCCACCACAGCCCACGACAGCTCGTCCCAGCCCACCACCGTCCCGTCTCAGCCGACCACGGCCCGTCTCAGCCCACCACAGCCCGTCCCAGCCCACCACGGCCCGTCCCAGCCCACCACATCCCGTCCCAGCCCACCAGAGCCCGTCCCAGCCTGTTTCCGCCCAGCACGGCTAACCACGGCCTGTCCCGGCCCACCACGGCCAACCACGGTCCACCATGGCCCACCAGAGCACACCACGGCCCACCACGGCCCTTCCCAGTCCACCACAGCCCACCACAGCCTGTCCCAGCCCACCACGGCCCGTCCCAGCCCACCACGGCCCGTCCCAGCCCACCACGGCCCGTCCCAGCCCACCACGGCCCATCACAGCCCACCACAGTTCACCACAGCCCGTCCTAGCCCAGCACGGCCCACCCCAGCCCACCACGGACCACCACGGCCCATCTCAGCCCACCACAGCCTGTCCAAGCCCAGCACAGCCCTCCACAACCCTCCACAGCCCGTCCCAACCCTCCACAGCTCATCCCAGCCTACCACAGCCCGTCGCAGCCCAACACAGCTTATCCCAGCCCACCGCAACCCGTCCCAGCCCACCACAGCCCACCACAGGTCACCACAGCCCACCACCGGTCACCACAGCCCACCACCGGTCACCACAGCCTGTTTCAGCCCACCACAGTAAACCACGGCCCGTCCCAGCCCACCACGGCCCGCCATGGCCCACCACAGCTCGTCCCAGATAAACACGGCGCACCACAGCCCACCACGGCCCGGCCCGGCCCACCACAGCCCGTCCCAGCACGCCACAGCCCACCACAGCCCATCACAGCCCACCACAGCCCGTCCCAGCTTACCACAGCCCACCACAGCCCACCGCAGCCCATCCCAGCCCACCACGGCCCGTCCCAGCCCGTGCCAACCCGTCACAACACACCACAGCCCACCACAGCCCGTCCCTACCCACCACAGCGTGTCCCAGCCCACCACAGCCCGTCACAGCCCGTCCCAGCTCTCCAAAACACACCACAGCCCGTCCCAGCCCACCACTAAGCCGTCCTAGCCCACCACAGACCTCCAGAGCCCGTCTCAGCTCACCACAGCCTATCCCAGCCCACCACGGCCCACCACAGCACACCACGGCCCACCGCAGCCTATCCCAACCCGTCCCAGCCCACCACGGCCCGTCCCAGCCCACCACGGCCCGTCCCAGCCCACCACGGCCCGTCCCAGCCCGTCCCAGCCCACGACAGCCCGTCCCAGCCCACCACAGCCCGTCCCAGCCCACCAGAGCCCACCAGAGACCACCACAGCTCGTCCCAGCCCACCACAGCCCACAAGAGCTTGTCACAGACCACTACAGCCCACCACAGCCCACCACAGCCCGTCCCAGCCCACCACAGCCCGTCCCAGCCCACCACAGACCGTCCCAGCCCACCACAGCCCGTCCCAGCTCGTCCCAGACCACCACAGCCTCTCACAGCCCACCACGGCCCGTCCCAGCCCATCACGGCCCGTCGCACCCCACCACGGCCCGTCCCAGCCCACCACGGCCCATCACAGCCCACCACAGTTCACCACAGCCCGTCCTAGCCCAGCACGGCCCGTCCCAGCCCACCACGGACCACCACGGCCCGTCTCAGCCCACCACAGCCTGTCCAAGCCCAGCACAGCCCTCCACAGCCCGTCCCAACCCTCCACAGCTCATCCCAGCCTACCACAGCCCGTCGCAGCCCAACACAGCTTATCCCAGCCCACCGCAGCCCGTCCCAGCCCACCGCAGCCCGTCCTAGCCCACCGAAACCCGTCCCAGCCCACCGCAACCCGTCCCAGCCCACCACAGCCCACCACCGGTCAGCACAGCCCACCACCGGTCACCACAGCCTGTTTCAGCCCACCACGGCAAACCACGGCCCGTCCCAGCCCACCACGGCCCGCCATGGCCCACCACAGCTCGTCCCAGATAAACACGGCGCACCACAGCCCACCACGGCCCGTCCCGGCCCACCACAGCCCGTCCCAGCTTACCACAGCCCACGACAGACCGTCCCAGCCCACCACAGCCCGTCCCAGCTTACCACAGCCCACCACAGACCGTCCCAGCCCACCACAGACCGTCCCAGCCCACCACAGCCCGTCCCAGCCCACCACGGCCCGTCCCAGCCCACCAAAGCCCGTCCCAGCCCACCACAGCCCGTCCCAGCTCGTCCCAGACCACCACAGCCTCTCACAGCACACCACAGCCCGTAACAGCCCACCACAGCAAGTACCAGCCCGTCCCAGCCCACCACGGCCCGTCTCAGCCCACCACGGCCCGTCTCAGCCCACCACGGCCCGTCCCAGACGACCACAGCACGTCCCAGCCCACCACAGCCCACCACAGCCCGTCCCAGCCCACCACGGCCCGTTCCAGCCCACCACATCCCGTCCCAGCCCACCAGAGCCCGTCCCAGCCTGTTTCAGCCCACCACGGCTAACCACGGCCTGTCCCGGCCCACCACAGCCAACCACGGTCCACCATGGCCCACCAGAGCACACCACGGCCCTTCCCAGTCCACCACAGCCCACCACAGCCTGTCCCAGCCCACCACGGCCCGTCCCAGCCCACCACGGCCCGTCGCAGCCCACCACGGCCCGTCGCACCCCACCATGGCCCGTCCCAGCCCACCAAGGCCCATCACAGCCCACCACAGTTCACCACAGCCCGTCCTAGCCCACCACGGCCCGTCCCAGCCCACCACGGACCACCACGGCCCGTCTCAGCCCACCACAGCCTGTCCAAGCCCAGCACAGCCCTCCACAGCCCGTCCCAACCCTCCACAGCTCATCCCAGCCTACCACAGCCCGTCGCAGCCCAACACAGCTTATCCCAGCCCACCGCAGCCCGTCCCAGCCCACCGCAGCCCGTCCTAGCCCACCGAAACCCGTCCCAGCCCACCGCAACCCGTCCCAGCCCACCACAGCCCACCACCGGTCAGCACAGCCCACCACCGGTCACCACAGCCTGTTTCAGCCCACCACGGCAAAACACGGCCCGTCCCAGCCCACCACGGCCCGCCATGGCCCACCACAGCTCGTCCCAGATAAACACGGCGCACCACAGCCCACCACGGCCCGTCCCGGCCCACCACAGCCCGTCCCAGCTTACCACAGCCCACGACAGACCGTCCCAGCCCACCACAGCCCGTCCCAGCTTACCACAGCCCACCACAGACCGTCCCAGCCCACCACAGACCGTCCCAGCCCACCACAGCCCGTCCCAGCCAACCACTGCCCGTCCCAGCCCACCACGGCCCGTCCCAGTCCGTCCCAGCCCACGACAGCCCATCCCAGCCCACGACAGTCCGTCCCAGCCCACCAGAGCCCACCACAGCTCGTGCCAGCCCACCACAGCCCACAAGAGCTTGTCACAGACCACCACAGCCCGTCCCAGCCCACCACAGCCCACTACGGCCCACCACAGCCCGTCCCAGCCCACCACAGCCCGTCCCAGCCCACCACAGCCCGTCCCAGCCCACCACAGCCCGTCCCAGACCACCACAGCCTCTCACAGCACACCACAGCCCGTAACAGCCCACCACAGCAAGTACCAGCCCGTCCCAGCCCACCACGGCCCGTCTCAGCCCACCACGGCCCGTCTCAGCCCACCACAACCCGTCCCAGACAACCACAGCCCGTCCCAGCCCACCACAGCCCACCACAGCCCATCCCAGCCCACCACAGCCCGTCCCAGCCCACCACAGCCCGTCCCAGCCCACCGCAGCCTATCCCAAACCGTCCCAGCCCACCACGGCCCGTCCCAGCCCACCACGGCCCGTCCCAGCCCATCACAGCCCACGACAGCTCGTCCCAGCCCACGACAGTCCGTTCCAGCCCACCAGAGCCCACCAGAGCCCACCACAGCCCACAAGAGCTTGTCACAGACCACCACAGCCCGTCCAAGCCCACCACAGCCCACTACGGCCCACCACAGCCCGTCCCAGCCCACCACAGCCCGTCCCAGCCCACCACAGCCCGTCCCAGACCACCACAGCCTCTCACAGCACACCACAGCCCGTAACAGCCCACCACAGCAAGTACCAGCCCTTCCCAGCCCACCACGGCCCGTCCCAGCCCACCACAGCCCACCTCAGCCCGTCCCAGCCCACCAGAGCCCGTCCCAGCCCACCAGAGCCCGTCCCAGCCTGTTTCAGCCCAGCACGGCTAACCACGGCCTGTCCCGGCCCACCACGGCCAACCACGGTCAACCATGGCCCACCAGAGCACACCACGGCCCACCACGGCCCTTCCAAGTCCACCACAGCCCACCACGGCCTGTCCCAGCCCACCACGGCCCGTCCCAGCCCACCACGGCCCGTCGCAGCCCACCACGGCCCATCCCAGCCCACCACGGCCCGTCCCAGCCCACCACAGTTCACCACAGCCCGTCCTAGCCCAGCACGGCCCGTCCCAGCCCACCACGGCCCACCACGGCCCATCTCAGCCCACCACAGCCTGTCCAAGCCCAGCACAGCCCTCCACAACCCTCCACAGCCCGTCCCAACCCTCCACAGCTCATCCCAGCCTACCACAGCCCGTCGCAGCCCAACTCAGCTTATCCCAGCCCACCGAAACCCGTCCCAGCCCACTGCAACCCGTCCCAGCCCACCACAGGTCACCACAGCCCACCACCGGTCACCACAGCCCACCACAGGTCACCACAGCCCACCACCGGTCACCACAGCCCACCACAGGTCACCACAGCCTGTTTCAGCCCACCACGGTAAACCACGGCCCGTCCCAGCCCACCACGGCCCGCCATGGCCCACCACAGCTCGTCCCAGATAAACACGGCGCACCACAGCCCACCACGGCCCGTCCCGGCCCACCACAGCCCGTCCCAGCACACCACAGCCCACCACAGGTCACCACAGCCCACCACCGGTCACCACAGCCCACCACAGGTCACCGCAGCCTGTTTCAGCCCACCACGGCAAACCACGGCCCGTCCCAGCCCACCACGGCCCGCCATGGCCCACCACAGCTCGTCCCAGGTAAACATGGCGCACCACAGCCCACCACGGCCCGGCCCGGCCCACCACAGCCCGTCCCAGCACACCACAGCCCACCACAGCCCATCACAGCCCACCACAGCCCGTCCCAGCTTACCACAGCCCACCACAGACCGTCCCAGCCCACCACAGCCTGTCCCAGCCCACCACTGCCCGTCCCAGCCCACCACTGCCCGTCCCAGCCCGTCCCAGCCCGTCCCAACCCTCCAAAGCCCGTCCCAGCACACCACAGCCCACCACAGCCCGTCCCAGCTCTCCACAACCCACCGCAGCCCGTCCCAGCCCACCACAGACCGTCCCAGCCCACCACTGCCAGTCCCAGCCCGTCCCAGCCCGTCCCAACCCTCCAAAGCCCGTCCCAGCACACCACAGCTTACCACAGCCCATCACAGCCCACCACAGCCCGTCCCAGCTTACCACAGCCCACACCAGACCGTCCCAGCCCACCACAGCCCGTCCCAGCCCACCACTGCCCGTCCCAGCCCGTCCCAGCCCGTCCCAACCCACCACAGCCCGTCCCAGCCCACCACAGCCCACCACAGCCCACCGCAGCCCATCCCAGCCCACCACGGCCCGTCCCAGCCCGTGCCAACCCGTCACAACACACCACAGCCCACCACAGCCCGTCCCTACCCACCACAGCGTGTCCCAACCCACCACAGCCCACCACAGCCCTTCAGAACCCACCACAGCCCACCACAGCCCGTCCCAGCCCACCACAGCACGTCCCAGGCCACCACAGACCACCACAGCCCAGCACAGCCCATGAAGCCCACCACAGCCCGCCTCAGCCCACTACAGCCCGTCCCAGCCCACCACAGCCCACCACAGCTTGTCCCAGACCTCCACAGCTCTTCCCAGCCCACCATAACCAAAAACAGCCTATCCCAGCCGATCCCAGCCCACCACAGCCCGTCCCATCACACCACAGCCCACCACAGCCCGTCCCAGCCAACCACGGCCCGTCCCAGCCCACCACGGCCCACCACAGCCCACCACGGCCCATCCGGGCCCAACACAGCCCACCAAGGCGCACCACAGCCCATCCCAGCCCATTACAGCCTGTCCCAGACCACCACATCCCATCTCAGCCCACCACAGCCCGTCCCAGCCCACCACAATCGACCACAGCCCACCACAGCCCACCACAGCCGACCACAGCCCACCACGGCCCACCACGGCCCATCCAAGCCCACCACGGCCCATCCAAGCCCACCACGGTCCACCACGGCACGTCCCAGCCCACCACAGAGCACCACAGCCCGTCCCAGCCCGTCCCAGCCCACCACAGTATGTCCCAGACCACCAGAGCCCGTCCCAGCCCACCACAGCCCGTCCCAGCCCACCACACCCCACCACGCCCCGTGCCAACCCACCAGAGCCCGTCCCAGCTCACCACAGCCCACCATAGCCCGTCCCAGCCCACCACAGCCCGTCCCAGCCCACGACAGCCTGTCCCAGCCCACGACAGCCCGTCCCAGCCCACCACAGCCCGTCCCAGCCCACCACGGCCCGTCCCAGACCACCACAGCCCACCACAGCCGGTTACAGCTTATCACAGCCCATCCCAGCCCACCACAACCCGTCCCAGCCCACCACAGCCCGTCCCAGCCCACCACAACCCGTCCCAGACCACCACAACCCACCACAGCCCGTCCCAGCCCACCACAACCCGTCCCAGCCTACCACAGCCCGTCCCAGCCCACCGCAGCCAGTCACAGCTTGTCCCAGCCCACCACAGCCCACCACAGCCTGTCCCAGCCCATCCCAGCCCACGACAGCCCGTCACAGCCCACCACAGCCAGTCCCAGCTTGTCCCAGACCACCACAGCCCGTCCCAGCCCACCACAGCCCGTACCAGCCCACCACATCAAGTACCAGTCCGTCCCAGCGCACCACGGCCCGTCCCAGACCACCACGGCCCGTCCCAGCGCACCACGGCCTGTCTCCACTCACCACAGCACGTACCAGCCTGTCTCAGCCTACCACAGCCCGTCCCCGCCCACCGCAGCCCGTCCTAGCCCACCACAGCCCGTCCCAGCCCACCACAGCCCGTCCCAGCCCAGCGCAGCCCGTCCCAGCCCACCACGGCCCGTCCCAGCCCACCACGGCCCGTCCCAGCCCACCTCAGCCCACCACAGCCCGTCCCAGCCCACCACAGCCCGTCCCAGCCCACCACAGCCCGTCCCAATTCACCACGGCACATCCCAGCCCACCACGGCCTGTCCCAGCGAACCACAGCCCGTCCCAGCCCACCACAGCACACCATAGCCAGTCCCAGCCCACCACAGCCCGTCCAAGCCCACCACAGCTCGTGCCTGTCCATCCCAGCCCACCACAGCCCGTCCCAGCCCACCACAACCCGTCCAAGCCCACCACAGGTCGTACCTATCCATCCCAGCCCACCACAGCCCACCACAGCCCGTCCCAGCCAACCAGAGCCAGTCCCCGCCCAGCAGAGCCCGTCCCCGCCCAGCACAGCTCGTCCCAGCCTGTCCCAGGCCTTCCCAGCCCACCACAGCCCGTCCCGGCCCACCACAGCCCTGTCTGGCCCACCACGGCGCACCACAACCCACCACAACTTGTCCCAGCACACCACAGCCCGTCCTAGCCCACCACAGCCCGTCACAGCCCACCACAGCCCGTCACAGCCCGTCACAGCCCGTCACAGCCCGTGCCAACCCGTCCCAGCCCACCACAGCCCGTGCCTACCCACCACAGCCCGTCCTAGCCCACCACAGCCCGTCCCAGCCCACCACAGCCCGTCCCAGCCCACCACAGCCCACCACAGCCCGTCTCCGCCCACCACAACCTGTCCTCGCCCACCACAGCCTGTCCCCGCCAATCAAAATCTCTCCCCGCCCACCAAAGCCAATCGCAGCCCACCACAGCTCACCACAAACCACCACAGCCCACTACAGCCCGTCCCAGACCATCCCAGCCCATCCCAGCCCACGACAGCCCGTCACAGCCCGTCCCAGCCCAAAACAGCCAGTCCCAGCTTGTCCCAGACCACCACAGCCCGTCCCAGCCCACCACAGCCCGTACCAGCCCACCACATCAAGTACCAGTCCGTCCTAGCCCACCACGGCCCGTCCAAGCCCACCACAGCCCGTCTCCGCTCACCACAGCACGTACCAGCCTGTCTCAGCCCGTCACAGCTCGTCCCAGCCCGTCCCAGCCCACCACGGCCCGTCCCAGCCCACAACAGACCACCACAGTTCGTCCCAGCTCGCCACAACCCGTCCAAAACCGCCACGGCCCGTCCCAGCCCACCATGGCCCGTCCCGGCCCACCACGGCCCGTCCCGGCCCACCACGCCCCGTCCCGGCCCACCACGGCCCGTCCCGGCCCACCACGGCCTTTCCCAGCCCACCACAGCCCGTTCCAGCCCACCACAGACCGTCGCAGCTCACCACAGAAAGTCCCAGCCCATCCCAGCCCACCACACCCCGTCCCAGCTTACCACAGCCCACCACAGCCCGTGTCAGCCCGTCCCAGCTCACCACAACCCACCACAGCCCGCTCCAGCCCGCCACAGCCCGTACCAGCCCACCACAGCCCGTCCCAGCCCACCACGGCCCGTCCCAGCTTGTCGCAGCCCACCACAGCACGTCCCAGCCCACCACAGCCAACCACAGCCAGTCCCAGCCCGTCCCAGCCCACCACAGCCCGTCCTAGCCCATCCCAGCCCACCACGGCCCGTCCCAGCCCACCACGGCACATCACAGCCCGTCCCAGCCCTCCACAGCACACCACAGCCCACTACAGCCCATCCCAGCGCACCACAGCCCGTCCCAGCCCACCACAGCCCACCACAACCCGTCCCAGCCTGTCCCAGCTCATCCCAGCCCACCATAGCCCACCACAGTTTGTCCCAGCCCACAACAGGCCACTACAGCACACCACAGGCCACTACAGCACACCACAGCCCGTCACAGCTCGTCCCAGCCCGTCACAGCTTGTCCCAGCCCTTCCCAGCCCACCACAGCATGTCCCAGGCCCCCACAGCCCACGACAGCCCGTCCCAGCCCACGACAGCCCGTCCCAGCCCACCACAGCCCGTCCCAGCCCATCACAGACCACTACAGCACACCACAGCCTACCGCAGCCCACCACAGCCAGTCCCAGCCCGGCACAGCTCGTCCCAGCCCGTCCCAGCCCACCATGGCCCGTCCCAGCCCACCACAGACCACCACAGTTCGTCCCAGTCCTCCACAACCCGTCCCAGCCCGCCACGGCCCGTCCCAGCCCACCACGGCCCGTCCCAGCCCACCACGGCCCGGCCCGTCCCACCACGGCCCGTCCCGGCCCACCACGGCCCGTCCCGGGCCACCACGGCCCGTCCCGGCCCACCACGGCCCGTCCCGGCACACCACGGCCCGTCCCAGCCCACCGCAGCCCGTCCCAGCCCACCGCGGCCAATCCCAGCCCGTCCCAGCCCGTCCCAGCCCACCGCAGACCGTCCCAGCCCACCACAGCCCCTTCCAGCCGTCCCAGCAAATCCCAGCCCACCACAGCCCGTCTCAGCTCACCACAGCGCGTCCCAGGCCACCACACCCACCACAGCCCGTCCCAGCCCATTCCAGCCCACCACAGCCCACCGCAGATGGTCCCAGCCCACCACAGCCCACCACAGCCCACCACAGCCAGTCCCAACCCACCACAGCCCACCACAGCCTGTCCCAGCCCACCACGGCCCGTCCCAGCCCACCACGGCCCATCCCAGCCCACCACGGCCCATCCCAGCCCACCACGGCCCGTCTCAGCCCACCACGGCCCGTCCCAGCCCACCACTAGCCCGTCCCAGCCCACCAGAGCCCGTCCCAGCCCGTCCCAGCCCACCACAGCCCGTCCCAGCCCACCACAGGCCGTCCCCGCCCATTACAGCCCATCCCAGCCCGTCCCAGACCACCACAGCTCGTCAAACTCACCAGAACCTACTACAGCCCACCACAGCCCGTCCCAGACCACCACGGCCCACCACGGCCTGTCCCAGCCCGCCACGGCCCGACCAAGCCCACCACGGCCCGACCAAGCCCACCACGGCCCGAACAAGCCCACCACGGCTCGTAGCGGCCCACCACAGCCCGACGCGGCCCACCACGGCCCACAGCGGTCCGTCCCGGCCAACCACGGTCCGTCGCAGCCGACCATGGCCCACCTCAGCCCACCACGGCCCTTCCCAGCCCACCACAGCCCGTCCCAGCCCACCACAGCCCATCCCAGCCCACCAGAACCAGCCTCAACCCAAAACAGCTCTTCCCAGGCCACCACAGCCCGTCCCAGGCCACCACAGCCCGTCCCAGCCAGTGTCAGACCGTACCAGCCCACCACAGCCCGTGCCAGCCCGTCCCAGCTCGTCCCAGCCCACCACAGCCCGTCCCAGCTCGTCCCAGCCCACCACAGCCCGTCCCAGCTCGTCCCAGCCCACCACAGCCCGGCCCAGCTCGTCCCAGCCCACCACAGCCCGTCCCAGCTCGTCCCAGCCCACCACAGCCCGTCCCAGCTCGTCCCAGCTCACCACAGCCAGTCCCCGTCGACCACAGCCCGTCCCAGCCCACCACGGCCCGTCTCAGCCCACAACGGCCCGTCCCAGCCCACCACGGCCCGTCCCAGCCCACCACGGCCCGAAACAGCCCACCACGGCCCGAACAAGCCCAGCACGGCCCGAACAAGCCCAGCACGGCCCGAACAAGCCCACCACGGCTCGTAGCGGCCCACCACAGCCCGTCGTGGCCCACCACGGCCCACAGCGGTCCATCCCGGCCAATCACGGTCCGTCGCAGCCCACCATGGCCCACCTCAGCCCACCACGGCCCTTCCCAGCACACCACAGCCCACCACAGCCCGTCCCAGCCCGTCCCAGCCCACCACAGCCCGTCCCAGCCCACCACAGCCCGTCCCAGCCCACCACAACCCACCACAGCCTATCCCAGCCCACCAGAACCTGCCTCAACCCAAAACAGCTCTTCCCAGGCCACCACAGCCCGTCCAAGCCCACCACAGCCCGTCCCAGCCCACCACAGCCCGTCCCAGCCCACCACAGCCCGTCCCAGCCAGTGTCAGACCGTACCAGCCCACCACAGCCCGTGCCAGCCCGTCCCAGCTCGTCCCAGCCCACCACAGCCCGTCCCAGCCCACCACAGCCCGTCCCAGCTCGTCCCAGCCCACCACAGCCCGTCCCAGCTCGTCCCAGCCCACCACAGCCCGTCCCAGCTCGTCCCAGCCCACCACAGCCCGTCCCAGCTCGTCCCAGCCCACCACAGCTGGTCCCAGCCTGTCCCAGCCCACCACAGCCCGTCCCAGCCCACCACAGCCCGTCTCAGCCCACCACAGCCCGTCCAAGCCCACCGCAGCCCGTCCCAGCCCACCGCAGCCCGTCCCAGCCCACCGAAGCCCGTCCCAGCCCACCGCAGCCCGTCCAAGCCGTCCCAGCAAATCCCAGCCCACCATAGCCCGTCTCAGCTCACCACAGCGCGTCCCAGTCCACCACACCCACCACAGCCCATCCCAGCCCACCACAGCCCGTCCCAGCCCACCACAGCCCGTCCCAGCCCAGCGCAGCCCGTCCCAGCCCAGCGCAGCCCGTCCCAGCCCAGCGCAGCCCGTGCCAGCCCACCACAGCCCGTGCCAGCCCACCACAGCTCGTCCCAGCACACCACAGCCTGTCCCAGCCCACCACAGCCCACCACAGCCCGTCCCAGCCCGTCTCCGCCCACCATAAACTGTCCTCGCCCACCACAGCCTGTCCCCGCCCAGCAAAATCTCTCCCCGTCCACCACAGCCCATCCCAGCCCACCACAGCTCACCACAAACCACCACAGCCCACCACAGCCCGTCCCAGACCATCCCAGCCCATCCCAGCCCACCACAGCCCGTCACAGCCCGTCCCAGCCCACCGCAGCCCGTCCCAGCCCACAACAGCCAGTCCCAGCCCGTCCCAACCCACCACAGCCCGTCCCAGCCCACCACAGCCCGTACCAGCCCACCACATCAAGTACCAGTCCGTCCTAGCCCACCACGGCTTGTCCCAGCCCACCACGGCCCGTCTCTGCTCACCACAGCACGTACCAGCCTGTCTCAGCCTACCACAGCCTGTCCCAGCATGTCCCAGCCCACCGCAGCCCGTCCCAGCCCACCGCAGCCCGTCCCAGCCCACCGCAGCCCGTCCCAGCCCAGCGCAGCCCGTCCCAGCCCAGCGCAGCCCGTCCCAGCCCACCGCAACCCGTCCCAGCCCGTCCCAGCCCACCACAGCCCGTCCCGGCTTACCACAGCTCGTCCCGTCCCAACACGGCCGACCACAGCCCATTACGGCCCACCACAGCCTGTCCCAGCCCACCACGGCCCGTCCCAGCCCACCACGGCCCGTCCCAGCCCACCACGGCCCGTCCCAGCCCACCACGGCCCGTCCCAGCCCACCTCAGCCCACCACAGCCCGTCCCAGCCCACCACAGCCCGTCCCAATTCACCACGGCCCGTCCCAGCCCACCACGGCCCGTCCCAGCGAACCACGGCCCGTCCCAGCCCACCACAGCCCACCATAACCAGTCCCAGCCCACCACAGCCCGTCCAAGCCCATCACAGCTCGTGCCTGTCCATCCCAGCCCACCACAGCCCACCACAGCCCGTCCCAGCCAACCAGAAGCAGTCCCAGCCCACCACAACCCGTCCAAGCCCACCACAGGTCGTACCTATCCATCCCAGCCCACCACAGCCCGTCCCAGCCAATCAGAGCCAGTCCCAGCCCACCACAACACGTCCAAGCCCACCACAGGTCGTACCTGTCCATCCCAGCCCACCACAGCCCGTGTCAGCCCGTCCCAGACAGTCCCAGCTCACCACAACCCACCACAGCCCGTCCCCGCCCAGCAGAGCCCGTCCCCGCCCAGCACAGCTCGTCCCAGCCTGTCCCAGGCCTTCCCAGCCCACCACAGCCCGTCCCGGCCCACCACAGCCCTGTCCGGCCCACCACGGCGCACCACAACCCACCACAACTTGTCCCAGCACACCACAGCCCGTCCTAGCCCACCACAGCCCGTCCCAGCCCACCACAGCCCGTCCCAGCCCGTCCCAGCCCGTGCCAACCTGTCCCAGCCCGTCCCAGCCCACCACAGCCCGTGCCTACCCACCACAGCCCGTCCCAGCCCACCACAGCCCGACCCAGCCCACCACAGCCCGACCCAGCCCACCACAGCCCGTCCCAGCCCACCACAGCCCGTCCCAGCCCACCACAGCCCCACCCAGCCCATCACAGGCCACTACAGCACACCACAGCCTAGCGCAGACCACCACAACCCGTCCCACCCCGTCACAGCTCGTCCCAGCCCGACACAGCCCACCACAGCCCGTCTCAGCTCACAACAGCCTGTCCCAGCCCACCACGGCCCACCACAGCCCGTCCCAGCCCGTCCCAGCCCGTGCCAACCCGTCCCAGCCCGTCCCAGCCCACCACAGCCCGTGCCTACCCACCACAGCCCGTCCCAGCCCACCACAGCCCGTCCCAGCCCACCACAGCCCGTCCCAGCCCACCACAGCCCGTCCCAGCCCACCACAGCCCCACCCAGCCCATCACAGGCCACTACAGCACACCACAGCCTAGCGCAGACCACCACAACCCGTCCCACCCCGTCACAGCTCGTCCCAGCCCGACACAGCCCACCACAGCCCGTCTCAGCTCACAACAGCCTGTCCCAGCCCACCACGGCCCACCACAGCCCGTCCCAGCCCGTCCCAGCCCACCACACTCACCACAACTGGTCCCAGACCGTTCCAGCACAGCACAGCCCATCCAAGCCCACCACAGCCCGTCCCAGCCCACCATAGCTGTTCTAGCCCGTCCCAGCCCACCACAGCCCTTCCCAGCCCCCCACAGCCCACCACAGCCCCTCCCAGCCCTACACAGGCCGTCCCAGCCCGTCCCAGCCCACCACAGTGCGTCCAAGTCCGTCCCAGCCCACCAGAGCCTGTCCCGGCCCACCCCGGCCCATCACAGCCCGTCTCAGCTCATCACAGCTCGTCCCAGCCCACCACAGCCCGTCCCAGCCCACCACAGCCCGTCCCAGCCCACCACAACCAACCACAGCCCGTCCCCATCCCACCACAGCCTGTCCCAGCCCACCACAGCCCGTTCCAGCCCACCCCAGCCTGTCCCAGCCCACCACAGCCCGTCCCAGCCCACCACAGGCCACTACAACACACCACAGCCCGTCACAGCTCGTCCCAGCTCGTCACAGCACGTCCCAGCCCACCAAAGCCCACCCCAGCATGTCCCAGGCCCCCACAGCCCACGACAGCCCATCCCAGCCCATGACAGCCCGTCCCAGCCCACCACAGACCACTACAGAACACCACAGACCACTACAGAGCACCACAGCCTACCGCAATCCACCACAGCCCGTCCCAGCTCGTCCCAGCCCATCCCCGCCCACCACAGCCCGTCCCCGCCAACCACAGCCCGTCCCAGCTCGTCCCAGCCCGTCCCAGGCCTTCCCAGCCCACCACAGCACGTCCCGGACCACGACAGCCCGTCCCGGACCTACCACAACCCGTCCCCGACCACCACAGCAGGTCCAAGCTCACCACAGCCTGTGCCAGCCCACCACAGACCGTCCCAGCTCTCCACAGCTCTCCATAGCCCGTCCCAATCCTCCACAGCCTGTCCCAGCCAAACACAGCCCGTCCCAGCACAACACAGCTTATCCCAGCCCACCACAGCCCGTCCCAGCCCACCACGGCCCATCCCAGCCCACCACAGACCGTCCCAGCCCACCACAGACCGTTCCAGCCCACCACAGACCGCCCCCGCCCACCACAGCGCGTCCCCGCCCACCACAGCCCGTCCCAGCCCATCCCAGCCCACCCGGCCCGTCCCAGCCCACCACGGCACACTACAGCCCGTCCCAGCCCTCCACAGCCCACTACAGCCCGTCCCAGCCCACCACAGCCCATCCCAGCCCACCACAGCCCGTCTCAGCCCGTCCCAGCCTGTCCCAGCTCATCCCAGCCCACCACAGCCCACCACAGTTTGTCCCAGCCCACCACAGCCCGTCCCAGCCCACCACAGGCCACTACAGCATACCACAGGCCACTACAACACACCACAGCCCGTCACAGCTCGTCCCAGCTCGTCACAGCACACCACAGCCCACCCCAGCATGTCCCAGGCCCCCACAGCCCACGACAGCCCTTCCCAGCCCACGACAGCCCATCCCAGCCCACCACAGCCCGTCCCAGCCCACCACAGCCCACTACAGAATACCACAGACCACTACAGAGCACCACAGCCTACCGCAATCCACCACAGCCCGTCCAAGCTCGTCCCAGCCCATCCCCGCCCACCACAGCCCGTCCCCGCCCACCACAGCCCGTCCCCGCCCACCACAGCCCGTCCCAGCTCGTCCCAGCCCGTCCCAGGCCTTCCCAGCCCACCACAGCCCGTCCCGGACCACGACAGCCCGTCCCGGGCCTACCACAACCCGTCCCCGACCACCACAGCAGGTCCAAGCCCACCACAGCCTGTCCCAGCCTAACACAGCCCGTCCCAGCCCAACACAGCTTATCCCAGCCCACCACAGCCCGTCCCAGCCCACCACAGCCCCACCCAGCCCATCACAGGCCACTACAGCACACCACAGCCTAGCGCAGACCACCACAGCCCGTCCCACCCCGTCACAGCTCGTACCAGCCCGACACAGCCCACCACAGCCCGTCTCAGCTCGCCACAGCCTGTCCCAGCCCACCACGGCCCACCACAGCCCGTCCCAGCTAAACACAGTCCGTCCCAGCCCGTCCCAGCCCACCACACTCGCCACAACTCGTCCCAGACCGTTCCAGCACAGCACAGCCCATCCAAGCCCACCACAGCCCGTCCCAGCCCGCCACGGCCCGTCCCAGCCCGCCACGGCCCGTCCCAGCCCGCCACGGCCCGTTCCAGACCACCATGTCCCGTCCCAGCTCGCCACAGCCCGTCCCAGCCCGCCACAGACCACCACAGTTCGTCCCGGCCCACCACAGTTGGTCCCGGCCCACCACGGCCCGTCCCGGCCCACCACGGCCCGTCCCGGCCCACCACGGCCCATAACAACCCACCACGGCCCGTCCCGGCCTACTACGGCTCGTCCCAGCCCACCACGGCCCGTCCCAGCCCGCCACGGCCCGTCCCAGCCCGCCACGGCCCGTCCCAGCCCGTCCCAGCCCACCACAGCCCACCAAAGCCAGTCCCAGCCCGTCCCAACCGGCCCCAGCCCACCACGGCCCGTCCCAGCCCACCACGACCCGTCCCAGCCCACCACAGCCCACCACAGCCGGTTACAGCTTATCACAGCCCGTCCCAGCCCAACACAGCCCACCACAGCCGGTTACAGCTTATCACAGCCCGTCCCAGCCCAACACAGGCCGTCTCTGCTCACCACCAGAGCCCGTCCCAGCCCACCACGGCCCGTCCCAGCCCACCATGGCCCGTCCCAGCCCACAACGGCTCTCCACAGCTCACCACGGCTCTCCACAGCTCACCACGGCCCGTCCCCGCCCACCACAGCCCGTCCCCGCCCACCACAGGCCACTACAGCACACCACAGCCTAGCGCAGACCACCACAGCCCGTCCCACCCCGTCACAGCTCGTACCAGCCCGACACAGCCCACCACAGCCCGTCTCAGCTCACCACAGCCTGTCCCAGCCCACCACGGCCCACCACAGCCCGTCCCAGCCAAACACAGTCTGTCCCAGCCCGTCCCAGCCCACCACACTCACCACAACTCGTCCCAGACCGTTCCAGCACGGCACAGCCCATTCCAGCCCACCGCATCCCGTCCCAGCCCACCACAGCCCACCGCAGCCGGTCCCAGCCCACCACAGCCCACCGCAGCCGGTCCCAGCCCACCACAGCCCGTCCCAGCCCACCACAGCCCATCCCAGCACACCACAGCACGTCCCAGCCCGTCCCAGCCCACCGCAGCCCGTCCCAGCCCACCACAGCCCGTCCCAGCCCACCACAGCACGTCCCAGCACTCCACAGCCCACCAGGGCCTGTCCCATCCCAACACGGCCCACCGCAGCCCGTCTCAGTTCATCACAGTCCGTCCCAGCCAACCACAGCCCGTACCAGCCCACCACAACCAACCACGGCCCGTCCCTGCCCACCACAGTCCGTCCCTGTCCCACCACAGCCCACCACGGCCTGTCCCAGCCCATCACGGCACACCACAGCCCACCACGGCCCGTCCCAGCCCACCACGGCCCGTCCCAGCCCACCACGGCACACCACAGCCCACCACGGCACACCACAGCCCACCACGGCACACCACAGCCCACCACGGCACACCACAGCCCACCACGGCCCGTCCCAGCCCATCACGGCACACCACAGCCCACCACGGCCCGTCCCAGCCCACCACATCAAGTACCGGCCCGTCCCAGCCCACCCCGGCCCGTCCCAGCCCACCACGGCCCGTCCCAGCCCACCACGGCACACCACAGCCGGTTACAGCCTGTCCCAGCCCGTCCCGGCCCACCGCGGCCCGTCCCGGCTCACCTGTGTTAGGAACAGTATCTCACCTTCTTGATTTTGGCACCTCCTTTCGCTATGATGTTCTTGTGGAACTGTTTGCAGATGGGGACAGAAATAGAAAAGCTGTTTTCAACCTAAGGGAGAAAGGAAGGGAGACATGAAGTTTACACTGTCGTGGCAAGGGAGGCCCGACTTCAGGAGCTCTGATAAACGAGCTTTTGAAAACAGGCTTAGACCCAAGGAAGTTCTCTATACGAGGGACTTTTGTAAGACTAAACAAAGGCAAGGACGTTCCCCTATAGCCTTCCCATAACAGGTACTATCCCCCTGCCTCCATTCAGCCAAAACAGCGCCGACAGCTCCCTCCTCTTGAGGTGTTTTAGCTCTACCCAAGCCAGTAGAGCTCTGCTTTGCCCCAGGGTTATCCAGGCACGTAGGAGGGAAGAGCAGGCAGAAGACCTCCTTACCAGGTCTGCCACCATCTTTTGCATGTACTCGGTGCACTTCTCCACCTCGTTTTTGGGACCTCGGAGTTGGACGATGTCACTCTTGTGTGCAGGGTCTGGGAAGCTGATGATAACCTGCAGGAGCGGTCATTTCTAGTTAGCTCAAGCAAAAGCAAGAACCCTTGTGTCAGACACATGCAAAGGTTGGGGGGATCCTACTCATGCCCTTTTCCCATTCAGAAACGGGGAACCGTGTTAGCGGCCTCTGGCTAAAAGAACTATCTTCTCAGACACTTGCGCTACAGAGCCACTAAAGTTACGACTTCTGTGACGACAGGCCTACTACCCATGTAGGAAATATCCCCTCTGGATTCCTCCTCTCCTACAAAGCCTTACCTCTGGGAATTGCTCCCGGATTTCCCAGACCCGCTCAGCCTTCTGCCCAATGATGGTCCGGTGGAATTTCTGCTCAACGATTAGGTCCGCAGCGTGTTCATTTTCCTGATGGGAACAGAGGGCACACTGAGTGTTCAGCCGGAGAGCCATCTACTTTGACTTAGCGGTTTGCTGCCCGACGGTTTACTTGCCAGCACTGTCCCTCTTTTCTCCAGACAAAATTCACTCTGCGTTGACAGAGAAAGGCTACCCGAGGGAACAGGGGAAGACATTTGTGAAGAGGAACTTGCACTTGTCATGAGATCCAAGTGCTCGGTGGGCAAGGGGCACACACTCGCACCAGAAGGTTACAAGGGAACACGAGAGCCCAAACCCTGCAGTCTCCCAAACATCACGTCCTACCCACTCACCATACGGGAAGCGAGTTCCAGCAGCTCTTTCTTGGCCTGTGGGACCCCCTGTGGGTCTCCTTCCATTCTGATCGGGTTGCTCTTCTCGTTGTCCGGGGGAATGCGCACAGACACCTTGTACAGATCCTTCATCCTGTTAACTTCGAGGCAAGGACTGTGGTGACGCCATCTGCTAGGCAAAGACCTGGAAGCAAGGCACCTTGATTATCACTGCTCAGAGGCTGTTGAAGAAGTAAAGCCGCCTCTGGGAAGGGCTCAGCGGGGTAGGGTTGAGACAGGGGAAATTGCCTCTTCCCCCTGGAGTTCACTGAGAGCAGACCTGTGCCACACGAGAGCCTGTCCAAGTAAATACCGTGGCATCTACAGAGCCCATTGTTCCCTTGTCAGAGCGAGGCGTGTTTCTTCCCCAAACAGTATCACATTTAGAGCAGAGGATAATCGTTCCTTTCTACCCCAAACTCTTGGCTGGGGTCACGTTGCAGTGCTATCAAACTAGCAGACCGCAACAAGGCTTTACCGTTGACCATATTCTACTGCCGGTGCTGTAGCGCCTTCCTCCAGAGGCCAGACCACACTGCTCCTCCTCCAGCTGACACCCTCTCCCACAAGCCACAGGGCTATTTAACCCCTTAGCGGGAACCAGCTACACCTGCACGTCATCCACGTCAATCAACCCACTGCCTCTGAGGCAAGGCCACAGCTGCGTGTTATCAATGCTAATCAACCCACCGCCTTCATTCCTCTACAGGGAGAATCTCACCAAGCACATTTCCACCACCCACAACTGGCTGCTAAAATGTCATTCGCACAGAGAAGTAATTCCACTACTGTTCAGGCTCCCAAGGTACTTTCACACGTTAAAGCCATCGCAAGGCCTCACGGCCCATTTCTCTCCTTGTACCACCACCACTCCAGGAAAGCAGAGGAAACGTGATGGAGACAGCACACTGGGTGAGCTACAGAGCCCCTGATACCATCTACTAAACACGAAGAGTGTGAGCATGGGAAGGACTAGAAAGGCACTCCACTTACCGTTTAGCTGCGTTCTTGCCAATGAGGTGTCGGTGGAATTGGTGGTCAGCCTTGATTATTGCGTAATCCATCCCGTGGATCTAAAAAGAATTATATTTTTATATCTATATCTATATATGTATGTATGTCCACTATTATATATTATATTATATAGGGCCAGGTAGGACAGGCCACCGCTTCTGTCTCGTGCCCTAAGTAACTGCCTACTGCCAGTATTGGCACTGACTCACCAGCGGTCAGCTACAAGCACTTCTGCTCTTAAGCAGAGCACAAGCATTCCTCTGCTTTGAGAAGAGAGCATTGTGCTCATGAAACATTGAAAAGACTCACTTCTATGCCTCTCCAGCTATAACCAAGAGAATCCTTCCTTCTCCGCACCAAAAAAATTAATGCTGACTTTTCAAGGATGCTATGGATGACCAAGGGGTGTCATCCACCTGCCACACAATTTGTCTCCTGCAAGTTCGATTAAGCATGCCAAGACATCCTATGGATGTGACAAACACCTCATCACCTCTGCTCTGTTGCCCCTTCTTCCCCCAGTTTCTTACTGGAACTAGTAACTGCAGCTCACCAGTTCCTTGAGCACGGCTTCAATCTGTTCCTGAGCCACATGCACATCTTCTGTAGGTCCTTCCAAAGTGATGTTATCCTCTCCTCCAGTGAATTTGATGTGAACCTTGAGGTGAAGGACAATGAATCTCTTCAGAATTTGCCAAGATCCAAGCCAGGCCAATGCTTTTGGTCAGGCCTACACCATCGATCCCTGCCACTGAGAGATGCGCTCCTTCCCCAAAAGCCCAGACCAAATCCCCACAATTTTACAAGTCAGAAACTTAACAATTTCGGCCATATGGCAGTGCCTAGAGCCCAAGGCTCTGGTGCCGTCCCGGTTTCTGCAAGGGCTTTGGAGAAGTTTACTCATTTAGCCTTTATCTAGATACCGTCTAACTCCCCAGGGAGAAGCCTTGCTGCACTCGCCATTTCCAGGTATCCTACTACATCAGTTCTCAAAACAGCACCACATAAAGCTTCCTTGGAAGGGCTCAACCCATGACAATAACATAGGAGGAGCAGTGTTTGCAGCAGTAAAAGAGAGGGTTCCCTTGAACAGCAAAGATCTGTGTCATTTCCCCCTGGTTTTACCCACGCTAGAATACACCTCTCTCTTTCGTGACGAGTGATCTGGACTAAACCTTTTTCTACGCCGGGGGTGCTAAGCTAACCAGCTCACCCATACCTTTGGCATCTGCTGAGTTATTTTGGCCAGGTCCTGTCCTTTCTTTCTAATAATGAAACGATGAAGCCAAGAGGGGGCAGAGACCGAGAAGACGGTAAAACTGTTGGCCTGAGAGACAGAAAAACAGAGAAGCTGTTTGATGGACAAACCACAGCCCACCACTGCCCGTCCCAGCCCACCACTGCCCGTCCCAGCCCACCACTGCCCGTCCCAGCCACCCACAGCCCGTCCCAGCCCGTCCCAGCCCACCACAGCCCACCAGAGCCCGTCCAGGACCACCACAGTCCGTTCCAGCCCACCACAGCCCGTCCCCGCCCAACACAGCCCGTCCCAGACCACCACAGCCCGTCCCAGCCCCTCCAGCCCGTCTCAGCCCACCACAGCCCGTCCCAGCCTGTCCCAGCCCGTCCCAGACCACCAGAGCCCGTCGCAGCCCACCACAGCCCGTCACAGCTCTCCACAACCCACCACAGCCCGTCCCAGCCCGTCCTCGCCCACCACAGCCCGTCCCAGCCCACCACAGCCCACGAAAGCCCACCACGGCCCACCACAGTTCACCACAGCCCGTCCCAGCCCACCACAGCCCTCCAGAGCCCGTCTCAGCTCACCACAGCCTGTCCCAGCCCACCACAGCCCACCACAGCCCATCCCAGCCCACCACGGCCAGTCCCAGCCCGTGCCAACCCGTCACAACACACCACAGCCCACCACAGCCCGTCCCTACCCACCACAGTGTGTCCCAACCCACCACAGCCCACCACAGCCCTTCAGAACCCACCACAGCCCACCACAGCCCGTCCCAGCCCACCACAGCCCACCACAGCCCACCACAGCCCGCCACAGCCCACTACAGCCCGTCCCAGCCCACCACAGCCCGTCCCAGCCCACCACAGCTTGTCCCAGACCACCACAGCTCCTCCCAGCCCACCATAACCAACCACAGCCTATCCCAGCCGATCCCAGCCCACCACAGCTCGTCCCATCACACCACAGCCCACCACAGCCCGTCCCAGCCAACCACGGCCCGTCCCAGTCCACCATAGCCCGTCCCAGCCCACCACGGCCCATCCGGGCCCAACACAGCCCACCAAGGCGCACCACAGCCCATCCCAGCCCATTACAGCCTGTCCCAGACCACCACATCCCATCTCAGCCCACCACAGCCCGTCCCAGCCCACCACAACCGACCACAGCCCACCACAGACCACCACGGCCCACCACGGCCCATCCAAGCCCACCACGGCCCATCCAAGCCCACCACGGTCCACCACGGCACGTCCCAGCCCACCACAGAGCACCACAGCCCGTCCCAGCCCGTCCCAGCCCACCACAGTATGTCCCAGACCACCAGAGCCCGTCCCAGCCCACCACAGCCCGTCTCAGCCCACCACAGCCTGTCCCAGCCTGTCCCAGCTCGTCCAAGCCTGTCCCAGACCCCCAGAGCCCGTCGCCGCCCACCACAGCCCGTCACAGCCCGTCCCAGCTCTCCACAACCCACCGCAGCCCGTCCCAGCCCACCACAGCCCGTCCCAGCCCACCACGGCCCACGAAAAACCACCACAGCCCACCACGGCCCACCACAGCCCGTCCCAGCCCACCACAAGCCGTCCTAGCCCACCACAGACCTCCAGAGCCCGTCTCAGCTCACCACAGCCTATCCCAGCCCACCACGGCCCACCACAGCACACCACGGCCCACCGCAGCCTATCCCAACCCGTCCCAGCCCACCACGGCCCGTCCCAGCCCACCACGGCCCGTCCCAGCCCGTCCCAGCCCACGACAGCCCGTCCCAGCCCACCACAGCCCGTCGCAGCCCACCACAGCCCGTCTCAGCCCACCAGAGCCCGTCCCAGCTTACCACAGCCCACCACAGCCTGTCCCAGCCAGTCCGATCCCACCACAGCCCGTCCCAGCCCACCAGAGCTCGTCCCAGCCCACCACAACCCACCACAGCCCATCCCAGCCCACCACAGCCGGACCCAGCCCGTCCCAGCCTACCACGGCCGCCGCAGACCACCAGAGCCCATCACAGGCCACCACAGCCCGTCCCAGCACACCACAGCCCGTCTCAGCTCACCACAACCCACCACAGCACACCACAGCCCACCACAGTGCACCAGAGCCCGTCCTGGCCCACCAGAGCCCGTCCCAGCCTACCACAGCCCGTCCCGGCCCACCAGATCCCATCCCAGCCTGTGCCAGCTCACCACAACCCACCACAGCCCGTCCCAGCCCACCATAGCCCGTCTCAGCCCACCACAACCCGTCCTAGCCCACCACAGCCCGTCCCAGCCCACCACAGAGCACCACAGACCGTCGCAGCACACCACAACCCGTCCTAGCCCACCACAGCCCGTCCCCGCCCACCACAGCCCGTCCCAGCCCACCACAACCCGTCCCAGCCCGTCCCAGCTCGTCCCAGCCCGTCCCAGACCACCAGAGCCCATCGCAGCCCACCACAGGCCGTCACAGCCCATCCCAGCTCTCCACAACCCACCACAGCTCGTCCCAGCACACCACAGACCGTCCCAGCCCACCGCAGCCCACCACAGCCCGTCACAGCCCCCCCACAGCCCGTCCCAGCCCACCACAGCCCGTCCCAGCCAACCACGGCCCATCCCATCCCACCGCGGCCCGTCCCAGCCAACCGCGGCCCGTCCCAGCCCACCACGGCCCACCACAGCCTGTCCCAGCCCACCACAGCCCGTCCCTACTCACCGCAGCCCACCACAGCATGTCCCAGCCCACCACAGCCCGTCCCAGCCAACCACAGCACGTCCCAGCCCGTCTCAGCTCACCACAGCCTGTCCCACCACACCACAGCCCACCAGAGCCCGTCCCTGCACACCACAGCTCGTCCCAGCACACCACAGCCCGTCCCAGCACACCACAGCCCGTCCCAGCCCACCACAGCCCGTCCCAGCCCACCACAGCCCGTCCCCACCCAACACAGTTCGTCCCAGCCCCTCCCAGCCCGTGTCAGCCCACCACAGCACGTCCCAGCCTGTCCCAGCTCGTCCAAGCCTGTCCCAGACCCCCAGAGCCCGTCGCAGCCCACCACAGCCCGTCACAGCCCGTCCCAGCTCTCCACAACCCACCGCAGCCCGTCCCAGCCCACCACAGCCCGTCCCAGCCCACCACGGCCCACGAAAGCCCACCACAGCCCACCACGGCCCACCACAGCCCGTCCCAGCCCACCACAAGCCGTCCCAGCCCACCACAGCCCTCCAGAGCCCGTCTCAGCTCACCACAGCCTATCCCAGCCCACCACGGCCCACCACAGCACACCACGGCCCACCGCAGCCTATCCCAACCCGTCCCAGCCCACCACGGCCCGTCCCAGCCCACCACGGCCCGTCCCAGCCCGTCCCAGCCCACGACAGCCCGTCCCAACCCACGACAGCCCGTCCCAGCCCACCAGAGCCCACCAGAGCCCACCACAGCTCGTCCCAGCCCACCACAGCCCACAAGAGCTTGTCACAGACCACCACAGCCCGTCCCAGCCCACCACAGCCCACTACGGCCCACCACAGCCCGTCCCAGCCCACCACAGCCTGTCCCAGCCCAACACAGCCCGCCCCAGCCCACCACAGCCCGTCCCAGCCCTCCACAGCCCATCCCAGCTCGTCCCAGACCACCACAACCTCTCACAGCCCGTCACAGCCCGTCACGGCCCACCACAGCCCGTCCCAGCCCACCACAGCCCGTCCCAGCCCACCACAGCCCGTCCCAGCCCACCACAGCCCACCACAGCACACCACAGCCCACCACAGCCCGTCCCAGCTCACCACAGCCCACCACAGCCCGTCCCAGCTCACCACAGTTCACCACAGCCCGTCCCAGCCCGTCCCAGCCCACCACAGCCTGTCCCAGCCCGTCCCATTCCACCACACCGAGTCCCAGCCCACCACAACCCGTCCCAGCACGTCCCAGCCCGTCCCAGCCTGTCCCTGCACACCACAGCTCGTCCCAGCACACCACAGCCCGTCCCAGCCCACCACAGCCCGTCCCAGCCCACCACAGCCCGTCCCAGCCCACCACAGCCCGTCCCAGCTCGTCCCAGACCACCACAGCCTCTCACAGCACACCACAGCCCGTAACAGCCCACCACAGCCCATCCCCGCCCGTCCCAGCCCACCACGGCCCGTCTCAGCCCACCACGGCCCGTCTCAGCTCACCACAACCCGTCCCAGACGACCACAGCCCGTCCCAGCCCACCACAGCCCGTCCCAGCCCACCACGGCCCGTCCCAGCCCACCACAGCCCGTCCCAGCCCACCACAGCCCACCACATCCCGTCCCAGCCCACCAGAGCCCGTCCCAGCCTGTTTCAGCCCACCACGGCTAACCACGGCCTGTCCCGGCCCACCACGGCCAACCACGGTCCACCATGGCCCACCAGAGCACACCACGGCCCACCACGGCCCTTCCCAGTCCACCACAGCCCACCACAGCCTGTCCCAGCCCACCACGGCCCGTCCCAGCCCACCACGGCCCACCCCAGCCCACCACGGCCCATCACAGCCCACCACGGCCCGTCCCAGCCCACCACGGCCCATCACAGCCCACCACAGTTCACCACAGCCTGTCCAAGCCCAGCACAGCCCTCCACAACCCTCCACAGCCCGTCCCAACCCTCCACAGCTCATCCCAGCCTACCACAGCCCGTCGCAGCCCAACACAGCTTATCCCAGCCCACCGAAACCCGTCCCAGCCCACCGCAACCCACCACAGGTCACCACAGCCTGTTTCAGCCCACCACGGCAAACCACGGCCCGTCCCAGCCCACCACGGCCCGCCATGGCCCACCACAGCTCGTCCCAGACAAACACGGCGCACCACAGCCCACCACGGCTTGTCCCGGCCCACCACAGCCCGTCCCAGCTTACCACAGCCCACCACAGCCCATCACAGCCCACCACAGCCCGTCCCAGCTTACCACAGCCCACCACAGACCGTCCCAGCCCACCACAGCCTGTCCCAGCCCCTCCCAGCCCGTCTCAGCCCTCCACAGCACGTCCCAGCCTGTCCCAGCTCGTCCAAGCCTGTCCCAGACCCCCAGAGCCCGTCGCAGCCCACCACAGCCCGTCACAGCCCGTCCCAGCTCTCCACAACCCACCGCAGCCCGTCCCAGCCCACCACAGCCCGTCCCAGCCCACCACGGCCCACGAAAGCCCACCACAGCCCGTCCCAGCCCACCACAAGCCGTCCTAGCCCACCACAGACCTCCAGAGCCCGTCTCAGCTCACCACAGCCTATCCCAGTCCACCACGGCCCACCACAGCACACCACGGCCCACCGCAGCCTATCCCAACCCGTCCCAGCCCACCACGGCCCGTCCCAGCCCACCACGGCCTGTCCCAGCCCACGACAGCCCGTCCCAGCCCACCAGAGCCCACCAGAGCCCACCACAGCTCGTACCAGCCCACCACAGCCCACAAGAGCTTGTCACAGACCACTACAGCCCGTCCCAGCCCACCACAGCCCACTACGGCCCACCACAGCCCGTCCCAGCCCACCACAGCCCGTCCCAGCCCACCGCAGCCCGTCCCAGCCCACCACAGCCCGTCCCAGCCCACCACAGCCCGTCCCAGCCCACCACAGCCCGTCCCAGCTCGTCCCAGCCCACCACAGCCTCTCACAGCACACCACAGCCCGTAACAGCCCACCACAGCAAGTACCAGCCCGTACCAGCCCACCACGGCCCGTCTCAGCCCACCACGGCCCGTCTCAGCCCACCACGGCCCGTCTCAGACGACCACAGCCCGTCCCAGCCCACCACAGCCCACCACAGACCGTCCCAGCCCACCACAGCCTCTCACAGCCCACCACAGCCCGTCCCAGCCCACCACTGCCCGTCCCAGCCCACCACTGCCCGTCCCAGCCCACCACTGCCCGTCCCAGCCCACCACAGCCCGTCCCAGCCACCCACAGCCCGTCCCAGCCCGTCCCAGCTCACCACAGCCCATCCCAGCCCACCACAGCCCTCCAGAGCCCGTCCAGGACCACCACAGCCCGTCCCCGCCCAAGACAGCCCGTCCCAGACCACCACAGCCCGTCCCAGCCCCTCCCAGCCCGTCTCAGCCCACCACAGCCCGTCCCAGCCTGTCCCAGCCCGTCCCAGACCACCACAGCCCGTCCCCGCCCAACACAGCCCGTCTCAGCCCACCACAGCCCGTCCCAGCCTGTCCCAGCCCGTCCCAGACCACCAGAGCCCGTCGCAGCCCACCACAGCCCGTCACAGCTCTCCACAACCCACCACAGCCCGTCCCAGCCCGTCCTCGCCCACCACAGCCCGTCCCAGCCCACCACAGCCCACGAAAGCCCACCACGGCCCACCACAGTTCACCACAGCCCGTCCCAGCCCACCACAGCCCTCCAGAGCCCGTCTCAGCTCACCACAGCCTGTCCCAGCCCACCACAGCCCACCGCAGCCCATCCCAGCCCACCACGGCCAGTCCCAGCCCGTGCCAACCCGTCACAACACACCACAGCCCACCACAGCCCGTCCCTACCCACCACAGTGTGTCCCAACCCACCACAGCCCACCACAGCCCTTCAGAACCCACCACAGCCCACCACAGCCCGTCCCAGCCCACCACAGACCACCACAGCCCAGCACAGCCCATGAAGCCCACCACAGCCCGCCTCAGCCCACTACAGCCCGTCCCAGCCCACCACAGCCCGTCCCAGACCACCACAGCTCCTCCCAGCCCACCATAACCAACCACAGCCTATCCCAGCCGATCCCAGCCCACCACAGCCCGTCCCATCACACCACAGCCCACCACAGCCCGTCCCAGCCAACCACGGCCCGTCCCAGCCCACCACAGCCCGTCCCAGCCCACCACGGCCCATCCGGGCCCAACACAGCCCACCAAGGCGCACCACAGCCCATCCCAGCCCATTACAGCCTGTCCCAGACCACCACATCCCATCTCAGCCCACCACAGCCCGTCCCAGCCCACCACAACCGACCACAGCCCACCACAGCCCACCACGGCCGACCACAGCCCACCACGGCCCATCCAAGCCCACCACGGCCCATCCAAGCCCACCACGGCACGTCCCAGCCCACCACAGTATGTCCCAGACCACCAGAGCCCGTCCCAGCACACCACAGCCCGTCTCAGCCCACCACAGCCTGTCCCAGCCTGTCCCAGCTCGTCCAAGCCTGTCCCAGACCCCCAGAGCCCGTCGCAGCCCACCACAGCCCGTCACAGCACACCACAGCTCTCCACAACCCACCGCAGCCCGTCCCAGCCCACCACAGCCCGTCCCAGCCCACCACTGCCCACGAAAGCCCACCACAGCCCACCACAGCCCGTCCCAGCCCACCACAAGCCGTCCTAGCCCACCACAGACGTCCAGAGCCCGTCTCAGCTCACCACAGCCTGTCCCAGCCCACCATGGCCCGTCCCAGCCCACCACGGCCCGTCCCAGCCCACCATGGCCCGTCCCAGCCCGTCCCAGCCCACGACAGCCCGTCCCAGCCCACGACAGCCCGTCCCAGCCCACCAGAGCCCACCAGAGCCCATCACAGGTCGTCCCAGCCCTCCACAGCCCACAAGAGCTTGTCACAGACCACTACAGCCCGTCCCAGCCCACCACAGCCCACTACGGCCCACCACAGCCCGTCCCAGCCCACCACAGCCCATCCCAGCCCACCACAGCCCGTCCCAGCTCGTCCCAGACCACCACAGCCTCTCACAGCACACCACAGCCCGTAACAGCCCACCACAGCAAGTACCAGCCCGTCCCAGCCCACCACGGCCCGTCCCAGCACACCACAGCCCACCACAGACCGTCCCAGCCCACCACAGCCCGTCCCAGCCCCTCCCAGCCCACCACAGCCCAACACAGCCTGTCCCAGCCTGTCCCAGCTCGTCCAAGCCTGTCCCAGACCCCCAGAGCCCGTCGCAGCCCACCACACCCCGTCACAGCCCGTCCCAGCTCTCCACAACCCACCGCAGCCCGTCCCAGCCCACCACAGCCCGTCCCAGCCCACCACGGCCCACGAAAGCCCACCACAGCCCACCACAGCCCGTCCCAGCCCACCACAAGCCGTCCTAGCCCACCACAGACCTCCAGAGCCCGTCTCAGCTCACCACAGCCTATCCCAGCCCACCACGGCCCACCACAGCACACCACGGCCCACCGCAGCCTATCCCAACCCGTCCCAGCCCACCACGGCCCGTCCCAGCCCACCACGGCCCGTCCCAGCCCACGACAGCCCGTCCCAGCCCACCAGAGCCCACCAGAGCCCACCACAGCTCGTACCAGCCCACCACAGCCCACAAGAGCTTGTCACAGACCACTACAGCCCGTCCCAGCCCACCACAGCCCACTACGGCCCACCACAGCCCGTCCCAGCCCACCACAGCCCGTCCCAGCCCACCGCAGCCCGTCCCAGCCCACCGCAGCCCGTCCCAGCCCACCACAGCCCGTCCCAGCCCACCACAGCCCGTCCCAGCTCGTCCCAGCCCACCACAGCCTCTCACAGCACACCACAGCCCGTAACAGCCCACCACAGCAAGTACCAGCCCGTACCAGCCCACCACAGCCCGTCTCAGCCCACCACGGCCCGTCTCAGCCCACCACGGCCTGTCTCAGACGACCACAGCCCGTCCCAGCCCACCACAGCCTCTCACAGCCCACCACAGCCCGTCCCAGCCCACCACTGCCCGTCCCAGCCCACCACTGCCCGTCCCAGCCCACCACAGCCCGTCCCAGCCACCCACAGCCCGTCCCAGCCCGTCCCAGCCCACCACAGCCCACCAGAGCCCGTCCAGGACCACCACAGTCCGTTCCAGCCCACCACTGCCCGTCCCCGCCCAACACAGCCCGTCCCAGACCACCACAGCCCGTCCCAGCCCCTCCCAGCCCGTCTCAGCCCACCACAGCCCGTCCCAGCCTGTCCCAGCCCGTCCCAGACCACCAGAGCCCGTCGCAGCCCACCACAGCCCGTCACAGCTCTCCACAACCCACCACAGCCCGTCCCAGCCCGTCCTCGCCCACCACAGCCCGTCCCAGCCCACCACAGCCCACGAAAGCCCACCACGGCCCACCACAGTTCACCACAGCCCGTCCCAGCCCACCACAGCCCTCCAGAGCCCGTCTCAGCTCACCACAGCCTGTCCCAGCCCACCACAGCCCACCGCAGCCCATCCCAGCCCACCACGGCCAGTCCCAGCCCGTGCCAACCCGTCACAACACACCACAGCCCACCACAGCCCGTCCCTACCCACCACAGTGTGTCCCAACCCACCACAGCCCACCACAGCCCTTCAGAACCCACCACAGCCCACCACAGCCCGTCCCAGCCCACCACAGACCACCACAGCCCACCACAGCCCGTGCCAGCCCACCACAGCCCGCCTCAGCCCACTACAGCCCATCCCATCCCACCACAGCCCGTCCCAGCCCACCACAGCTTGTCCCAGACCACCACAGCTCCTCCCAGCCCACCATAACCAACCACAGCCTATCCCAGCCGATCCCAGCCCACCACAGCCCGTCCCATCACACCACAGCCCACCACAGCCCGTCCCAGCCAACCACGGCCCGTCCCAGCCCACCACAGCCCGTCCCAGCCCACCACGGCCCATCCGGGCCCAACACAGCCCACCAAGGCGCACCACAGCCCATCCCAGCCCATTACAGCCTGTCCCAGACCACCACATCCCATCTCAGCCCACCACAGCCCGTCCCAGCCCACCACAACCGACCACAGCCCACCACAGCCCACCACGGCCGACCACAGCCCACCACGGCCCATCCAAGCCCACCACGGCCCATCCAAGCCCACCACGGCACGTCCCAGCCCACCACAGAGTACCACAGCCCGTCCCAGCCCGTCCCAGCCCACCACAGTATGTCCCAGACCACCAGAGCCCGTCCCAGCCCACCACAGCCCGTCTCAGCCCACCACAGCCTGTCCCAGCTCGTCCAAGCCTGTCCCAGACCCCCAGAGCCCGTCGCAGCCCACCACAGCCCGTCACAGCCCGTCCCAGCTCTCCACAAACCACCGCAGCCCGTCCCAGCCCACGACAGCCCGTCCCAGCCCACCACGGCCCACGAAAACCCACCACAGCCCACCACGGCCCACCACAGCCCGTCCCAGCCCACCACAGCCCGTCCCAGCCCACCACAGCCCACCACAGCATACCACCGCCCACCACAGCCCGTCCCAGCTCACCACAGCCCACCACAGCCCTTCCCAGCCCGTCCCAGCCCACGACAGCCCGTCCCAGCCCGTCCCAGCCCGTCCCAGCCCACCACAGCCTGTCCCAGCCCGTCCCATTCCACCACACCGAGTCCCAGCCCACCACAGCCCGTCCCAGCACGTCCCAGCCCGTCCCAGCCTGTCCCTGCACACCACAGCTCGTCCCAGCACACCACAGCCCGTCCCAGCCCACCACAGCCCGTCCCAGCCCACCACAGTTCGTCCCAGCCCACCACAGCCCGTCCCAGCCCACCACAGCCTCTCACAGCACACCACAGCCCGTAACAGCCCACCACAGCAAGTACCAGCCCGTCCCAGCCCACCACGGCCCGTCTCAGCCCACCACGGCCCGTCTCAGCTCACCACAACCCGTCCCAGACGACCACAGCCCGTCCCAGCCCACCACAGCCCGTCCCAGGCCACCACGGCCCGTCCCAGCCCACCACAGCCCGTCCCAGCTCATCCCAGCCAGACATAGCCCATTCCAGCCCACCACAGCACGTCCAAGACCGTCCCAACCCTTCCCAGCCCGTCCTAGCCCAACAAAGACCGCCACAGCCCACCACAGCCCGTCCCAACCCACCAGAGCCCGTCCGGAGCCACAACGGCCCGTCCCAGCCCACCACGGCTGACCACAGCCCGTCCCAGCCCACCACAGCCCGTCCAAGCCCACCACAGCACGTTCCTGCCCACCACAGCACGTCTCCGCCGACCACAGCCCACCACAGCCCACCACAGACCACCACAGCTTGTCTCAGCCCACCACAGCCCATCACAGCACGTCCCAGCTCGTCCCAGCCCGTCACAGACCACCACAGCTTGTCCCAGCCCACCATAGCCCGTCCCAGCTCACCACAACCCACCATAGCCCGTCCCAGCCCGGCCCAGCCCGGCCTAGCTCACCACAGCCCGTCCCTGCCAACCACAGCCCGTCCCCGCCCACCACAGCCCGTCCCCGCCCACCACAGCCGGACCCAGCTCACCACAGCCCACCACAGCCCGTCCCAGCTCACCACAGCCCGTCACAGCCCGTCCCAGCCCACCACAGCCTGTCCCAGCACACCACAGCCTGTCCCAGCCCACCACAGCCCGTCCCAGCCCACCACAGCCCGTCCCAGCCCACCACAGCCCGTCCCAGCCCCCCACAGACAATCCCAGCACACCACAGCCCACCACAGCCCGTCCCGGCCCACTACAACTCGTCCCAGCCCACCACAGCCCACCACAGCCCGTCCCGGCCCACCACAGCCCGTCCCTGAGCACCACAGCCCGTCCCAGCCCACCACAGCCCGTCCCAGCCCACCACAGCCCACCACAGCCCACCACAGCCCACCACAGCGCGTCACAGCCCACCACGGCCTGTTCCAGCCCACCAGAGCCCGTCCCAGTCCACCAGAGCCCGTCCCAAGCTACCACAGCCTCTCACAGCCCACCACAGCCCGTCCCAGCCCACCACAGCCCGACCCAGCCCACCACGGCCCATCCCAGCCCACCACGGCCCGCCCCAGCCCGTGCCAGCCAATACCAGCCCACCACAGCCCGTGCCAGCCTGTCCCAGCCCACCACAGCCCACTACGGCCCACCACAGCCCGTCCCAGCCCACCACAGCCCACCACAACCCGTCCCATCCCACCACAGCCCACCACAGCTTGTCCCAGCCCACCACAGCCCGTCCCAGCCCACCACAGCTCAACACAGACCGTCCCAGCCCGCTAGAGCCCGTCCCAGCTTACACAGCCCACCACAGCCTGTCCCAGCCTACCACAGCCCACCACAGCTCTTCCCAGCCCACCACAGCACACCACAGCCCACCACAGTACGTCTCAGCCCACCACAACACGTCCCAGCCTGTCCCAGCCCGTTCCACACGACCATAGCCCACCACAGCCCATCCCAGCCCACCACAGCCTTTCCAAGCCCACCACAGTCCACCACAGCCCACCACAGCCCGTCCCAGCCCACCACAGCCCGTCCCAGCCCCCCACAGACAATCCCAGCACACCACAGCCCACCACAGCCCGTCCCAGCTCACCACAGCTCGTCCCAGCCCACCACAGCCTGTCCCAGCCCACCACAGCCTGTCCCAGCCCACCACAGCCCGTCCCAGCCCACCACAGCCCGTCCCAGCCCACCACAGCCCGTCCCAGCCCCCCACAGACAATCCCAGCACACCACAGCCCACCACAGCCCGTCCCGGCCCACTACAACTCGTCCCAGCCCACCACAGCCCACCACAGCCCGTCCCGGCCCACCACAGCCCGTCCCTGAGCACCACAGCCCGTCCCAGCCCACCACAGCCCGTCCCAGCCCACCACAGCCCACCACAGCCCACCACAGCCCACCACAGCCCGTCCCAGCCCACCTCAGCCCACCACAGCCCGTCCCAAACCACCACAGCCCGTCCCAGCCCACCACAGCCCACCACAGTCCGTCCCAGCCCACTACAACTCGTCCCAGCCCACCACAGCCCACCACAGCCCGTCCCAGCCCACCACAGCCCGTCCCTGAGCACCACAGCCCGTCCCAGCCCACCACGGCCCATCCCAGCCCACCACAGCGCGTCACAGCCCACCACGGCCTGTTCCAGCCCACCAGAGCCCGTCCCAGTCCACCAGAGCCCGTCCCAAGCTACCACAGCTTCTCCCGGCCCACCATAGCCCGTCCCAGCCCACCACAGCCCGTCCCAGCCCACCACGGCCCGTTCCAACCCACCAGAGCACGTCCCAGCCCACCACAGCCTGACCCAGCATGTCCCAGCCCACCACAGCCCGTCCCAGCCTGTCCCAGCTCACCACATCCCACCACAGCCCGCCCCAGCCCACCACAGCCCGTCTTAGCCCAACCCAGCCCCCCACAGCCCGTCCCAGCCCACCACAGTTCACCACGGCCCGTCCCAGCCCACAACAGCCCACCACAACCCACCACAGCCCGTCCCAGCCCACCACGGCCCGTCCCAGCCCACCACGGCCCGTCCCAGCCCACCACGGCCCGTCCCAGCCCACCACGGCCCATAACAACCCACCACGGCCCGTCCCGGCCTACTACGCCCTGTCCCAGCCCACCACAGCCCGTCCCAGCCCACCACGGCCCGTCCCAGCCCACCACAGCCCGACCCAGCCCACCACGGCCCATCCCAGCCCACCACGGCCCGCCCCAGCCCGTGCCAGCCAATACCAGCCCACCACAGCCCGTGCCAGCCTGTCCCAGCCCACCACAGCCCACTACGGCCCACCACAGCCCGTCCCAGCCCACCACAGCCCACCACAACCCGTCCCATCCCACCACAGCCCACCACAGCTTGTCCCAGCCCACCACAGCCCGTCCCAGCCCACCACAGCTCAACACAGACCGTCCCAGCCCGCTAGAGCCCGTCCCAGCTTACACAGCCCACCACAGCCTGTCCCAGCCTACCACAGCCCACCACAGCTCTTCCCAGCCCACCACAGCACACCACAGCCCACCACAGTACGTCTCAGCCCACCACAACACGTCCCAGCCTGTCCCAGCCCGTTCCACACGACCATAGCCCACCACAGCCCATCCCAGCCCACCACAGCCTTTCCAAGCCCACCACAGTCCACCACAGCCAGTCCCAGCCCACCACAGCTTGTCCCAGCACACCACAGCCCGTCCCGGCCCACCACAGCCCACCACAGACCGTCCCAGCCCACCAAAGCCCGTCCCAGTTTACCACACCCCACCACAGCCCTTCCCAGCTCACCACAACCCACCAGGGCTCGTCCCAGCCCACCACGGTCCGTCCCCACCTAACACGGCCCACCTCAGCCCACCACAGCCCGTCCCAGCCCACCACAGCCCGTCCCAGCCCACCACAGCCCGTCCCAGCCCTTCCCAGCCCGTCCCAGCCAGTCCCAGCCCACCACAGCCCGTCCCAGCCCACCACAGCCCGTCCCAGCCCACCACAGCCCATCCCAGCACACCACAGCCTACCATAGCACGTACCGGCCCACCACAGCCCGTCCCAGCCCACCACAGCCCATCCCAGCCCACCACAGCCCGTCCAAGCCCACCACAGCGCGTCCACGCCCACCACAGCGCGTCCCAGCCCACCACAGCGCGTCCTAGACCACCACAGCCCGTCCCAGCCCACCACAGTGCGTCCCAGCCCACCACAGCGCGTCCCAGCCCACCACAGCGCGTCCCAGCCCACCACAGCGCGTCCCAGCCCACCACAGCCCGTCCCAGCCCACCACAGCCTACAACAGCACGTCCCGGCCCACCAAAGCCCGTCCCAGCCCACTACGGTCCACCACGGCCCGTCCAGGCCCATCACCGCCCGTCCCGGCCCACCATGGTCCGTCCCGGCCCACCTCAGCCCACCTCAGCCCACCACAGCCAGTCCCAGCCCACCACTGCCCGTCCCAGCCCACCACAGCCCGTCCCAGCCCGTCCCAGCTCGTCCCAGCCCACCACAGGCCTTCCCAGCCCCTCCCAGACCCCTAGAGCCGGCCCAGCCCGTTTCAGCCCCTCCCAGACCGTCTCAGCTCACCACACCCCACCACAGCCCATCCCAGCCCACCACGGCCTGTTCCAGCCCAGCAGAGCCCGTCCCAGTCCACCAGAGCCCGTCCCAACCTACCACAGCTTGTCCCGGCCCACTGCGGCCCGTCCCAGCCCACCACAGCCCGTCTTAGCCCGACCCAGCCCCCTACAGCCCGTCCCAACCTACCACAGTTCACCACGGCCCGTCCCAGCCCACAATCGCCCACCACGGCCCACCACAGCCCGTCCCAGCCCACCACAATTCGTCCCAGTGCACCACAGCGCGTCCCAGCCCACCACAGCCCGTCCCAGCCTACCACAGCCCGTCCCGGCACACCACAGCCCGTCCCGGCCCACCACAGCCCGTCACGGCCCACCAGAGCCCGTCTCAGCACACCACAGCCCGTCCCGGCTCACCACAGCCCGTTCCGTCCCACCACAGCCTACCACAGCCCGTCCCAGGCCACCACAGCCCTTCCCTGCTCACCATAGCCTGTCCCCGCCCACCACAACTTGTCCCCGCCCACTACGGCCCGGCCCGGCCCACCACGGCCCATCACGGCCAACCAAGGCCGGTCCTGGCCCACCACGGCCCGTCCCAGCCCACCACAGCCCGTCCCAGCCCTTCCCAGCCCACCACAGCGCGTCCCAGCCCACCACAGCCCGTCCCAGCCCACCACAGCCCGTCCCAGCCCACCACAGTTTGTCCCAGCCCACCACAGCGCGTCCCAGCCCACCACAGCCCGTCCCAGCCCACCACAGCCCGTCCCAGCACACCACAGCCTACAACAGCACGTCCCGGCCCACCAAAGCCCGTCCCAGCCCACTACGGTCCACCACGGCCCGTCCAGGCCCATCACCGCCCGTCCCGGCCCACCATGGTCCGTCCCGGCCCACCGCGGCCCACCTCAGCCCACCACAGCCTGTCCCAGCCCACCACAGCCCGTCCCAGCCCACCACTGCCCATCCCAGCCCACCACTGCCCGTCCCAGCCCACCACTGCCCGTCCCAGCCCGTCCCAGCTCGTCCCAGCCCACCACAGGCCTTCCCAGCCCCTCCCAGACCCCCGAGCCGGCCCAGCCCGTTTCAGCCCCTCCCAGACCGTCTCAGCTCACCACACCCCACCACAGCCCATCCCAGCCCACCACGGCCTGTTCCAGCCCAGCAGAGGCCGTTCCAGTCCACCAGAGCCCGTCCCAACCTACCACAGCTTGTCCCGGCCCACCATAGCCCGTCCCAGCCCACCACTGCCCGTCCCCGCCCACCACAGCCCGTCCCAGGCCACCACAACCCTTCCCTGCTCACCACAGCCTGTCCCCGCCCAGCACAACTTGTCCCCGCCCACTACAGCGCGGCCCGGCCCACCACGGCCCGTCACGGCCAACCAAGGCCTGTCCTGGCCCACCACGGCCCTTCCCAGCCCACCACGTCCGACCACAGCCCACCACGGCCCACCACAACCCACCACGGCTTACCACAGCCCACCACAGTTCACCATGGCACACCACGGCACGTCATAGCCCACCACAGCCTGTCCCAGCCCACCACGGCCCACCACAGCCCACCACGGCCCACCGCATCCCGTCCCAGCCCACCACAGCCCGTCCCAGACCACCACAGCCCGTCCCAGCCCTCCACAGCCCTTTTCAGCCCACCACAGCCCACCACAGATTGTCCCAGCCAACCAGAGCCCATCCCAGCCCACCACAGCCCGTCTCAGCCTACCACAGCGCGTCCCAGCCCACCACAGTCCGTCCCAGTCCACCACAGCCCGTCCCAGCCCAACACAGCCCGTCCCAGCCCACCAGAACCCACCACAGCTTGTCCCAGCCCACCACAGTCCGTCCCAGCCCACCACAGCCCGTCCCAGGACACCACAGTCCGTCCCAGCCCACCACAGCCCACCACAGCCCGTCCCATCCCACCACAGCTCGTCCCAGCCCACCACAGCCCACCAAAGCCCGTCCCCGCTCACCACACCCCGTCCCCGCCCACCACAGCCCATCCCCGCCCACCACAGCCCGTCCCTGCCCACCACAACTTGTCCCCGCCCACCACAACTTGTCCCCACCCACTACGGCCCTTCCCGGCCCACCACGGCCTGTCCCAGCCAACCAAGACCGGTCCCGGCCCACCACGGCACGTCCCAACCCACCACGGCCCAGCCCAGCCCACCACAACCCACCACAGCCCATTACAGCTTACCACAGCCCGTCCCAACCCACCACAGCCTGTTCCAGCCCACCACAGACCGTGCCCGCCCACCACAGCACATCCAAGCCCGTCCCAGCCCACCACAACCCGTCACCGCCCACCACAACCCGTCACCGCCCACTACAGCCCGTCCAAGGCGTCCCAGCCCGTCCCAGCCCATCTCAGCCCGTCCCAGCCCACCAGAACTCGTCCCAGCCCACCACAGCTCGTCCCAGCCCACCACAGCCCGTCCCAGCCCACCACAGCCCGTTCCAGCCCACCACAGCCCACCAAAGCCCGTCCCCGCCCACCAAAGCCCGTCCCCGCCCACCACAACCCGTCACCGCCCACCACAACCCGTCCAAGGCGTCCCAGCCCGTCCCAGCCCACCACAGCCCGTCCCAGCCTGTCCCAGCCTGTCCCAGCCCATCCCAGCCTGTCCCAGTCCACCACAGCCCGTCCCAGCCTGTCCCAGTCCATTGCGGCCCACCACATCCCGTCCCAGCCCGCTCCATCCCACCATAGATCACCACAGCTTGTCCCAGCCCACCACAGCCCACCACAGCCCGTCCCAGCCCGTCCCAACCCACCACAGCCCGTCTCAGCCCGATCCAGCTCACCACAGCCCGTCCCAGCTCACCACATCCCGTCATAGCCCCCCACAGCCCATCCCAGCCCACCACAGCTCAAAACAGTTCACCAGGGCCCGTCCCAGCCCACAACGGCCCACCGCGGCCCACCACAGCCTGTCCCAGCCCACCACGGCCCGTCCCAGCCCACCACGGCCCGTCCCAGTTCGTGCCAGCCAATACCAGCCCACCACAGCCCGTGCCAGCCTGTCCCAGCCCACCACAGCCCTTCCCAGCCCACCACAGCCCACCACAGCCCGTCCCATCCCACCAGAGCCCACCACAGCTTGTCCCAGACCACCACAGCCCGTCCCAGCCCACCACAGCTCACCACACACCGTCCCAGCCCACCAGAGCCCGTCCCAGCTTACCACAGCCCACCACAGCCCACCACGGCCTGTCCCAGCCCTCCACAGCCCACCACAGCCCGTCCCAGCCCACCACAGCACACCACAGCCCACCACAGCCCGTCTCAGCCCACCACAGCCCACCACGGCCCACCACGGCCCGTCCCAGCCCACCACAGCCCAGCACAGCCTACCAGGGCCCACCTCAGCCCACCACGGCCCACCACGGCCCATCCCAGCCCACCACAGCCCGTTCCAGACTACCAGAGCCCGTCCCCGCCCACCACAGCCCGTCCCAGCCCAACAAAACCCCTCCCCGCCCACCACAGCCCGTCCCAGCACGTCCCAGCCCACCACAGCCCATTCCAGACCACCAGAGCCCGTCCCCACCGACCACAGCTCGTCCCAGCCCACCACAGCCCGTCCCAGCCCACCACAGCCCATCCCAGCCCACCACAGCCCGTCCCAGCCCACCACTGCCCATCCCAGCCCACCACTGCCCGTCCCAGCATGTCCCAGCTCGTCCCAGCCCACCACAGGCCTTCCCAGCCGCTCCCAGACCCCCAGAGCCGGCCCAGCCCGTTTCAGCCCCTCCCAGACCGTCTCAGCTCACCACACCCCACCACAGCCCATCCCAGCCCACCACGGCCTGTTCCAGCCCAGCAGAGGCCGTTCCAGTCCACCAGAGCCCGTCCCAACCTACCACAGCTTGTCCCGGCCCACCATAGCCCGTCCCAGCCCACCACAGCCCGTCCCAGCCCACTGCGACCCGTCCCAGACCACCACAGCCCGTCTTAGCCCGACCCAGCCCCCCACAGCCCGTCCCAACCCACCACAGTTCACCACGGCCCGTCCCAGCCCACAACGGCCCACCACGGCTCACCACAGCCCGTCCCAGCCCACCACAATTCGTCCCAGTGCACCACAGCGCGTCCCAGCCCACCACAGCCCGTCCCAGCACACCACAGTCCACCACAGCCCGTCCCGTCCCACCACAGCCCGTCCCGTCCCACCACAGCCCGTCCCGGCCCACCACAGCCCGTCCCGGCCCACCACAGCCCGTCCCGGCCCACCACAGCCCGTCCCGGCCCACCACAGCCCGTCCCGGCCCACCACAGCCTGTCTCAGCACACCACAGCCCGTCCTGGCTCACCACAGCCCGTCCCGGCCCACCACAGCCCACCACAGCCAGTCCCAGACCACCACAGCCCGTCCCAGCCCACCACAGGCCACTACAGCACACCACAGGCTACCGTAGACCACCACAGCCCATCCCAGCCCACCACAGCCCGTCTCAGCCCGTCCCAGCCTGCCACAGCCCGTCCGAGCCCGCCACAGCCCAATACAGCCCACCACAGCCCAATACAGCCCACCACAGCCCGTCTCAGCTCACCACAACCCACCACAGCCCGTCCAAGCCCACCACAGCCCATTACAGCTTACCACAGCCCGTCCCAGCCCACCAGACCCCGTTCCAGCCCACCAGAGCCCACCAAAGCCCGTCCCCGCCCACCACAGCCCGTCCCCGCTCACCACAGCCCGTCCCAGCCCACCACAGCCCACCGCAGCACGTCCCAGCCCACCACAGCCCGTCCCAGCCCACCACAGCCTACAACAGCACACCACAGCCTACAACAGCACGTCCCGGCCCACCAAAGCCCGTCCCAGCCCACTACGGTCCACCACGGCCCGTCCAGGCCCATCACCGCCCGTCCCGGCCCACCATGGTCCGTCCCGGCCCACCGTGGCCCACCTCAGCCCACCACTGCCCGTCCCAGCCCACCACTGCCCGTCCCAGCCCGTCCCAGCTTGTCCCAGCCCACCACAGGCCTTCCCAGCCCCTCCCAGACCCCCAGAGCCGGCCCAGCCTGTTTCAGCCCCTCCCAGACCGTCTCAGCTCACCACACCCCACCACAGCCCATCCCAGCCTACCACGGCCTGTTCCAGCCCACCACAGCCCGTCCCAGTCCACCAGAGCCCGTCCCAACCTACCACAGCTTGTCCCGGCCCACCATAGCCCATCCCGGCCCACCACAGCCCGTCCCGGCCCACCAGAGCCCGTCTCAGCACACCACAGCCCGTCCTGGCTCACCGCAGCCCGTCCCGTCCAACCACAGCCCACCACAGCCCGTCCCAGCCCACCACAGCCCGTCCCAGCCCACCACAGACCACTACAGTACACCACAGGCTACCGTAGACCACCACAGCCCGTCCCAGCCCACCACAGCCTGTCCCGTCCCACCACAGCCCACCACAGCCCGTCCCAGCCCGCCACAGCCCGTCCCAGCCCACCACAGCCCACCATAGCCCAATACAGCCCACCACAGCCCGTCCCAGCCCATCTCAGCTCACCACAACCCACCACAGCCCGTCCAAGCCCACCACAGCCCATTACAGCTTACCACAGCCCGTCCCAGCCCACCAGAGCCCGTTCCACACCACCAGAGCCCACCAAAGCCCGTCCCTGCCCAACACAGCCCGTCCCAGCCCGTCCCAGGCCACCACAACCCTTCCCTGCTCACCACAGCGTGTCCCCGCCCACCACAACTTGTCCCTCCCACTACAGCCCGGCCCGGCCCACCACGGCCCGTCACGGCCAACCAAGGCCGGTCCTGGCCCACCACGGCCCCTCCCAGCCCACCACAGCTTGTCCCAGCCCACCACGTCCGACCACAGCCCACCACGGCCCACCACAACCCACCACGGCTTACCACAGCCCACCACAGTTCACCATGGCACACCACGGCACGTCATAGCCCACCACAGCCTGTCCCAGCCCACCACGGCCCACCACAGCCCACCACAGCCCACCGCATCCCGTCCCAGCCCACCACAGCCCGTCTCAGCCCACCACAGCTTGTCCCAGCCAACCAGAGCCCGTCCCAGCCCACCACAGCCCGTCTCAGCCTACCACAGCTTGTCCCAGCCCACCACAGTCCGTCCCAGCCCACCACAGCCCGTCCCAGCCCACCAGAGCCCACCACAGCTTGACCCAGCCCACCACAGTCCGTCCCAGCCCACCACAGCCCGTCCCAGGACACCACAGTCCGTCCCAGCCCACCACGGCCCGTCCCAGCCCACCACAGCCCACCACAGCCCGTCCCAGCCCACCACAGCTCGTCCCAGCCCACCACAGCCCACCACAGCCCATCCCCGCCCACCACAGCTCGTCCCTGCCCACCACAACTTGTCCCCGCCCACCACAACTTGTCCCCACCCACTACGGCCCTTCCCGGCCCACCACGGCCCGTCCCAGCCAACCAAGACCAGTCCCGGCCCACCACGGCACGTCCCAACCCACCACGGCCCAGCCCAGCCCACCACAACCCACCACAGCCCATTACAGCTTACCACAGCCCATCCCAACCCACCACAGCCTGTTCCAGCCCACCACAGACCATGCCCGCCCACCACAGCACATCCAAGCCCGTCCCAGCCCACCACAACCCGTCACCGCCCACCACAGCCCGTCCAAGGCGTCCCAGCCCGTCCCAGCCCATCTCAGCCCGTCCCAGCCCACCAGAACTCGTCCCAGCCCACCACAGCTCGTCCCAGCCCACCACAGCCCGTCCCAGCCCACCACAGCCCGTTCCAGCCCACCACAGCCCACCAAAGCCCGTCCCCGCCCACCAAAGCCCGTCCCCGCCCACCACAACCCGTCCAAGGCGTCCCAGCCCGTCCCAGCCCATGTCAGCCCGTCCCAGCCAACCACAGCCCGTCCCAGCCTATCCCAGCCTGTCCCAGTCCACCACAGCCCGTCCCAGCCTGTCCCAGTCCATTGCGGCCCACCACATCCCGTCCCAGCCCGTCCCATCCCACCATAGACCACCACAGGTCGTCCCAGCCCACCACAGCCCACCACAGCCCGTCCCGGCCCACCACAGCCCGTCTCAGCCCGATCCAGCTCACCACAGCCCGTCCCAGCTCACCACATCCCGTCATAGCCCCCCACAGCCCATCCCAGCCCACCACAGCTCAAAACAGTTCACCACGGCAGGTCCCAGCCCACAACGGCCCACCGCGGCCCACCACAGCCCGTCCCAGACCACCACGGCCCGTCCCAGCCCACCACGGCCCGTCCCAGTTCGTGCCAGCCAATACCAGCCCACCACAGCCCGTGCCAGCCTGTCCCAGCCCACCACAGCCCTTCCCAGCCCACCACAGCCAGTCCCAGCCCACCACAGCCCACCACAGCCCGTCCCATCCCACCAGAGCACACCACAGCTTGTCCCAGACCACCACAGCCCGTCCCAGCCCACCACAGCTCACCACAGACCGTCCCAGCCCACCAGAGCCCGTCCCAGCTTACCACAGCCCGTCCCAGCCCACCACGGCCTGTCCCAGCCCTCCACAGCCCACCACAGCCCGTCCCAGCCCACCACAGCACACCACAGCCCACCACATAACGTCTCAGCCCACCACAGCCCACCACAGCTTGTCCCAGCCCACCAGAGCCCGTCCCAGCCCACCAGAGCCCGTCTCAGCCCACCACAGCCCACCACAGCTTGTCCCAGCACACCACAGTCCGTCCCAGCCCACCACAGCCCGTCCCAGCCCACCACAGTGCGACCCAGCCTACGACAGCCCGTCCCAGCCCACGACAGCCCATCCCAGCTCACCACAGCCTACCACAGCACGTCCCGGCCCACCAGAGCCAGTCCCAGCCCACCACAGCCCGTCCCAGCAGACCACAGCCCGTCCCAGCACACCACAGCCCGTCCCAGGACACCACAGTCCGTCCCAGCCCACCACAGCCCGTCCCAGCCCACCACAGCCCGTCCCAGCCCACCACAGCTCGTCCCAGCCCACCACAGCCCACCAAAGCCCGTCCCCGCTCACCACACCCCGTCCCCGCCCACCACAGCCCATCCCCGCCCACCACAGCCCGTCCCCGCCCACCACAACTTGTCCCCGCCCACCACAACTTGTCCCCACCCACTACGGCCTGTCCCGGCCCACCACGGCCCGTCCCAACCCACCACGGCCCAGCCCAGCCCACCACAACCCACCACAGCCCATTACAGCTTACCACAGCTCGTCCCAACCCACCACAGCCTGTTCCAGCCCACCACAGCCTGTTCCAGCCCACCACAGACCGTGCCCGCCCACCACAGCACATCCAAGCCCGTCCCAGCCCACCACAACCCGTCCCAGCCCACCACAACCCGTCACCGCCCACCACAGCCCGTCCAAGGCGTCCCAGCCCGTCCCAGCCCATCTCAGCCCGTCCCAGCCCACCAGAACTCGTCCCAGCCCACCACAGCTCGTCCCAGCCCACCACAGCCCGTCCCAGCCCACCACAGCCCGTTCCAGCCCACCACAGCCCACCAAAGCCCGTCCCCGCCCACCAAAGCCCGTCCCCGCCCACCACAACCCGTCACCACCCACCACAATCCGTCCAAGGCGTCCAAGCCTGTCCCAGCCCATGTCAGCCCGTCCCAGCCCACCACAACTCGTCCCAGCCCACCACAGCCCGTCCCAGCCTGTCCCAGCCCACCACAGCCCGTCCCAGCCTGTCCCAGTCCATTGCGGCCCACCACATCCCGTCCCAGCCCGTCCCATCCCACCATAGACCACCACAGCTCGTCCCAGCACGTCCCAGCCCGTCCCGGCCCACCACAGCCCGTCTCAGCCCGATCCAGCTCACCACAGCCCGTCCCAGCTCACCACATCCCGTCATAGCCCCCCACAGCCCATCCCAGCCCACCACAGCTCACCACAGTTCACCACGGCCCGTCCCAGCCCACAACGGCCCACCGCGGCCCACCACAGCCCGTCCCAGCCCACCACGGCCCGTCCCAGCCCACCACGGCCTGTCCCAGCCCACCACGGCCTGTCCCAGCCAACCACGGCCCGTCCCAGTTCGTGCCAGCCAATACCAGCCCACCACAGCCCGTGCCAGCCTGTCCCAGCCCACCACAGCCCTTCCCAGCCCACCACAGCCAGTCCCATCCCACCAGAGCCCACCACAGCTTGTCCCAGCCCACCACAGCCCGTCCCAGCCCACCACAGCTCACCACAGACCGTCCCAGCCCACCAGAGCCCGTCCCAGCTTACCACAGCCCACCACAGCCCACCACGGCCTGTCCCAGCCCACCACAGCCCGTCCCAGCCCACCACAGCCCGTCCCAGCCCTTCCCAACCCACCACAGACCATCCCGGCCCTCCGCAGTCCGTCCCAGCCCATCACAGCCCGTCCCAGCCCACCACAGCTCGTCCCAGCCCAGCACAGCCCACCACGGCCACCCACAGCCCACCACGGCCACCCACAGCCCACCACGGCCCACCACGACCCTTCCAGACCAACACAGCATGTCCCAGCCTTCCACAGCCCGCCACAGACCATCTCAGCCCACCACAGCCCGTCCCAGCCCACCACAGCCCGTCCCAGCCCACCACAGCGCGTCCCAGCCCACCACAGCCCGTCCCAGCCCACCACAGCCCGTCCCAGCCCACCACAGCCCGTCCCAGCCCACCACAGCCTACAACAGCACGTCCCGGCCCACCAAAGCCCGTCCCAGCCCACTACGGTCCACCACGGCCCGTCCAGGCCCATCACCGCCCGTCCCGGCCCACCATGGTCCGTCCCGGCCCACCGCGGCCCACCTCAGCCCACCACAGCCCGTCCCAGCCCACCACTGCCCGTCCCAGCCCACCACTGCCCGTCCCAGCCCGTCCCAGCCCACCACAGGCCTTCCCAGCCCCTCCCAGACCCCCAGAGCCGGCCCAGCCCGTTTCAGCCCCTCCCAGACCGTCTCAGCTCACCACACCCCACCACAGCCCATCCCAGCCCACCACGGCCTGTTCCAGCCCAGCAGAGGCCGTTCCAGTCCACCAGAGCCCGTCCCAACCTACCACAGCTTGTCCCGGCCCACCATAGCCCGTCCCAGCCCACCACAGCCCGTCCCAGCCCACTGCGGCCCATCCCAGCCCACCACAGCCCGTCTTAGCCCGACCCAGCCCCCCACAGCCCGTCCCAACCCACCACAGTTCACCACGGCCCGTCCCAGCCCACAACGGCCCACCACGGCTCACCACAGCCCGTCCCAGCCCACCACAATTCGTCCCAGTGCACCACAGCGCGTCCCAGCCCACCACAGCCCGTCCCGTCCCACCACAGCCCGTCCCGGCCCACCAGAGCCCGTCTCAGCACACCACAGCCCGTCCTGGCTCACCACAGCCCGTCCCGTCCCACCACAGCCCACCACAGTTCGTCCCAGACCATCACAGCCCGTCCCAGCCCACCACAGGCCACTACAGCACACCACAGGCTACCGTAGACCACCACAGCCCATCCCAGCCCACCACAGCCCGTCCCGTCCCACCACAGCCCACCACAGCCCGTCCCAGCCTGCCACAGCCCGTCCCAGCCCGCCACAGCCCACCACAGCACAATACAGCCCACCACAGCCCGTCTCAGCTCACCACAACCCACCACAGCCCGTCCAAGCCCACCACAGCCCATTACAGCTTACCACAGCCCGTCCCAGCCCACCAGACCCCTTTCCAGCCAACAGATCCCACCAAAGCCCGTCCCCGCCCACCACAGCCCGTCCCCGCTCACCACAGCCCGTCCCAGCCCGTCCCAGGCCACCACAGCCCTTCCCTGCTCACCACAGCCTGTCCCCGCCCACCACAACTTGTCCCCGCCCACTACAGCCCGGCCCGGCCCACCAAAGCCCGTCATGGCCAACCAAGGCCGGTCCTGGCCCACCACAGCCCGTCCTAGCCCTTCCCAGCCTACCGCAGCGCGTCCCAGCCCACCACAGCCCGTCCCAGCCCACCACAGCCCGTCCCAGCACACCACAGCGCGTCCCAGCCCACCACAGCCCGTCCCAGCCCACCACAGCCCGTCCCAGCCCACGACAGCCCATCCCAGCACACCACAGCCTACCACAGCACGTCCCGGCCCACCAGAGCCAGTCCCAGCCCACCACAGCCCGTCCCAGCAGACCACAGCCCGTCCCAGCACACCACAGCCCGTCCCAGGACACCACAGTCCGTCCCAGCCCACCACAGCCCGTCCCAGCCCACCACAGCTCGTCCCAGCCCACCACAGCTCGTCCCCGCTCACCACACCCCGTCCCCGCCCACCACAGCCCATCCCCGCCCACCACAGCCCGTCCCCGCCCACCACAACTTGTCCCCGCCCACCACAACTTGTCCCCACCCACTACAGCCTGTCCCGGCCCCCCACGGCCCGTCCCAGCCAACCAAGACCGGTCCCGGCCCACCACGGCACGTCCCAACCCACCACGGCCCAGCCCAGCCCACCACAACCCATTACAGCTTAACACAGCCCGTCCCAACCCACCACAGCCTGTTCCAGCCCACCACAGCCTGTTCCAGCCCACCACAGACCGTGCCCGCTCACCACAGCACATCCAAGCCCGTCCCAGCCCACCACAACCCGTCACCGCCCACCACAACCCGTCACCGCCCACCACAGCCCGTCCAAGGCGTCCCAGCCCGTCCCAGCCCATCTCAGCCCGTCCCAGCCCACCAGAACTCGTCCCAGCCCACCACAGCTCGTCCCAGCCCACCACAGCCCGTCCCAGCCCACCAAAGCTAGTTCCAGCCCACCAAAGCCCTTCCCCGCCCACCACAACCCGTCCAAGGCGTCCCAGCCCGTCCCAGCCCATGTCAGCCCGTCCCAGCCCACCACAACTCGTCCCAGCCCACCACATCCCGTCCCAGCCTGTCCCAGCCCACCACAGCCCGTCCCAGCCTGTCCCAGTCCATTGCGGCCCACCACATCCCGTCCCAGCCCGTCCCATCCCACCATAGACCACCACAGCTCGTCCCAGCCCACCACAGCCCACCACAGCCCGTCCCAGCACGTCCCAGCCCGTCCCAGCCCACCACAGCCCGTCTCAGCCCGATCCAGCTCACCACAGCCTGTCCCAGCTCACCACATCCCGTCATAGCCCCCCACAGCCCATCCCAGCCCACCACAGCTCACCACAGTTCACCACGGCCCGTCCCAGCCCACAACGGCCCACCGCGGCCCACCACGGCCCGTCCCAGCCAACCACGGCCCGTCCCAGTTCGTGCCAGCCAATACCAGCCCACCACAGCCCGTTCCAGTCTGTTCCAGCCCACCACAAGCCCTTCCCAGCCCACCACAGCCAGTCCCATCCTACCAGAGCCCACCACAGCTTGTCCCAGCCCACCACAGCCCGTCCCAGCCCACCACAGCTCACCACAGACCGTCCCAGCCCACCAGAGCCCGTCCCAGCTTACCACAGCCCACCACAGCCCACCACGGCCTGTCCCAGCCCACCACAGCCCGTCCCAGCCCACCACAGCCCGTCCCAGCCCTTCCCAGCCCACCACAGACCATCCCGGCCCACAGCAGTCCGTCCCAGCCCATCACAGCCCGTCCCAGCCCAGCACAGCCCGTCCCAGCCCAGCACAGCCCACCACAGCCCACCACGGCCACCCACAGCCCACCACGGCCACCCACAGCCCACCACGGCCCACCACGGCCCCTTCCAGACCAACACAGCATGTCCCAGCCCTCCACAGCCCGCCACAGACCATTTCAGCCCACCACAGCCCGTCCCAGCTCACCATAGCCCACCACAGCCCGTCCCGGCCCCCCACAGTGCGTCCTTGCCCACCACAGCCCGTCCCAGCACACCACAGCCCATCCCCGCATACCACAGCCCGTCCCAGCCCACCACAGCCCGTCCCAGCGCACCACAGCTTATTGCAGTCCACCACAGCCCGTCCCAGCCATTCACACATGACCCCAGCAAACCACAGCCCGTCCCAGCACACCGCAGCCCGTCCCAGCCCACCACAGCCCGTCCCAGCCTGTCCAAGCCCGTCCCAGCCCACCACAGCCCTTCCCAGCACACCACAGCCCGTCCCAGCCCGTCCCAGCCCATCACAGCCCGTTCCAGATCACCACAAACCGTTCCAGCCCACCACAGCCCACCACAGCCCTTCCCAGCCTGTCCCAGCTCACTACAGACCGTCACCGCACACCACAGCCCTTCACAGCCTGTCCCAGCGCACCACAGCCCATCACCGCCAGCCACAGCCCGTCCCCGCACAACACAGCCCGTCCCAGCCCAACACAGCCCACCGCAGCCCGTCCCAGCCCACCGCAGCCTTTCACAGCCCACCACAGGTCACGACACCCCACCACAGCCCGCCACAGCCCTCCACAGCCCAACCCAGCCTACCACAGCTTATCCCAGCACACCACAGCTCGTCACAGACCACCACAGCCCACCACAGGCCACCACGGCCCGTCTCAGCCTACTACAGCCCACCACAGCCCGTCCCAGCCCATCACAGATGATCCCAGCAAACCACAGCCCGTCCCAGCCCACCGCAGCCCGTCCCAGCCCACCACAGCCCGTCCCAGCCCACCACAGCCCGTCCCAGCGCACCACAGCTTATCGCAGTCCACCACAGCCCGTCCCAGCCATTCACACATGACCCCAGCAAACCACAGCCCGTCCCAGCACACCGCAGCCCGTCCCAGCCCACCACAGCCCGTCCCAGCCTGTCCAAGCCCGTCCCAGCCCACCACAGCCCTTCCCAGCAGACCACAGCCCGTCCCAGCCCACCACAGACCGTCCCAGCCCACCACAGACCGTCCCAGCCCACCACAGACCGTACCCGCCCACCACAGACCGTACCCGCCCACCACAGACCGTCCCCGCCCACCACAGCCCGTCCCGGACCACGACAGCCCCTCCCGGACCACGACAGCCCCTCCCGGACCACCACAGCCCCTCCCGGACCACCACAGCCCCTCCCGGACCACCACAGCCCGTCCCGGACCACCACAGCCCGTCCCCGCCCACCACAGCTTGTCCCCGCAAACCACAGCTTGTCCCAGCCCACGACAGCCCGTCCCAGCCCAACCACAGCCCGTCCCGGATCACCAGAGCCCACCACAGCACACCACAGAATGTCTCAGCCTATCCCAGCCTGTCCCAGCCCGTCCCAGCCCACAGCAGCCCGTCCCAGCCCACCACAGACCGTCCCAGCCCACCACAGACCGTCCCAGCCCACCACAGCCCGTCCCCGCCCACCACAGCCCACTACGGCCCAACATGGCTCGCCATGGCTCACGACAGCCCACCACAGCCCACCACAGCCGGTTACAGCCTGTCCCAGCCCGTCCCGGCCCACCGCGGCCCGTCCCGGCCCACCTGTGTTAGGAACAGTATCTCACCTTCTTGATTTTGGCACCTCCTTTCGCTATGATGTTCTTGTGGAACTGTTTGCAGATGGGGACAGAAATAGAAAAGCTGTTTTCAACCTAAGGGAGAAAGGAAGGGAGACCTGAAGATTACACTGTCGTGGCAAGGGAGGCCCGACTTCAGGAGCTCTGATAAACGAGCTTTTGAAAACAGACTCAAGGAAGTTCTCTATACGAGGGACTTTTGTAAGACTAAACAAAGGCAAGGACGTTCCCCTATAGCCTTCCCATAACAGGTACTACCCCCTGCCTCCATTCAGCCAAAACAGCGCCGACAGCTCCCTCCTCTTGAGGTGTTTTAGCTCTACCCAAGCCAGTAGAGCTCTGCTTTGCCCCAGGGTTATCCAGGCACGTAGAAGGGAAGAGCAGGCAGACCTCCTTACCAGGTCTGCCACCATCTTTTCCATCGCAGCCCACCACAGCCCGTCTCAGCTCACCACAGCCCTTCCCAGCCCACCACACCCACCACAGCCCGTCCCAGCCCACCACAGCCCGTCCCACCCCACCACGGCCCATCCCGGCCCCCCATGGCCCGTCCCGCCCCGTCCCGGCCCACCACGGCCCACCAGAGCCAGTCCCGGCCCATCCCAGCCCGTCTCGTCCCGTCCCAGCTCGTCCCAGCCCGTCCCGTCCCAGAACAGCCCGTCCCGTCCCAGGCCACCACAACCCGTCCCGTCCCTTCCCAGCACAGCCCGTCACAGCCTGTCCCGTCCCGTTGCAGCTCGTCCCGTCCCGTCCCAGGACTTCCCAGCCCACCGCAGCCCGTCCCAGCCCATCACAGCTCGTCCCAGCCCGTCCCAGGCCTTCCCAGCCCACCCCAGCCCGTCCCAGCCCACCGCAGCCCGTCCCCGCCCACCGCAGCCCGTCCCCGCCCACGAAAGCCCGTCCCAGCTTACCATAGCCCATCACAGCCCACCACGGTCCACCACAGCGCACCACAGCCTGTCCCAGCCCACCATGGCCTGTAACAACCCACCACGGCCCGTCCCAGCCCACCACAGCCCGTCCCGGCCTACTACGGCTCGTCCCAGACCACCGCAGCCCGTCCCAACCCACCGCAGCCCGTCCCAGCCCGTCCCAGCCCACCGCAGCCCGTCCCAGCCCACCTTAGCTCGTCCCAGCCCACCACAGCCCGTCCCAGCCCGTCCCAGCCCACCGCAGCCCGTCCCAGCCCGTCCCAGCCCGTCCCAGCCCTTCCCAGCCCACCACAGCCCGTCCCAGCGCACCACAGCTTATCGCAGTCCACCACAGCCCGTCCCAGCCATTCACACATGACCCCAGCAAACCACAGCCCGTCCCAGCCCACCACAGCCCGTCCCAGCCTGTCCAAGCCCGTCCCAGCCCACCACAGCCCTTCCCAGCACACCACAGCCCGTCCCAGCCCGTCCCAGCCCGTCCCAGCCCATCACAGCCCGTTCCAGATCACCACAAACCGTTCCAGCCCACCACAGCCCACCACAGCCCTTCCCAGCCTGTCCCAGCTCACTACAGACCGTCACCGCACACCACAGCCCTTCACAGCCTGTCCCAGCGCACCACAGCCCATCACCGCCAGCCACAGCCCGTCCCCGCACAACACAGCCCGTCCCAGCCCAACACAGCCCGTCCCAGCCCGTCCCAGCCCACCACAGAATGTCCCAGCCCACCACAGCCCGTCCCGGCCCACCACAGCCCGTCCCGGCCCACCACAGCCCATCCAGGCCCACCACAGCCCATCACAGCCCGTCCCAGCCCACCACAACCCGTCTCCGCCCACCACAGACCATCCCCGCCCACCACAGCTCATCCCCGCCCACCACAGCCCATCCCCGCCCACCACAGCCCGTCCCGGCCCACCACAGCCCGTCCCGGCCCACCACAGTATGTCCCAGACCATCAGAGCCCGTCCCAGCCCACCACAGAATGTCCCAGGCCACCACAGCCTGTCTCAGCCTATCCTAGCCCGTCCCAGCCCACCACAGCCCGTCACCGCCCACCACAGCCCGTCCCTGCTCCTCCCAGCCCGTCCCAGCCCACCACAGAATGTCCCAGCCCACCACAGACCGTCCCAGGCCGTCTCCGCCCACCACAGCCCGTCTCCGCCCACCACAGCCCGTCCCCGCCCACCACAGCCCGTCCCCGCCCACCACAGCTTGTCCCAGCCCACCACAGCCCGTTCCAGACGACCAGAGCCCACCACAGCCCACCACAGAATGTCTCAGCCTATCCCAGCCTGTCCCAGCCCGTTCCAGCCCGTCCCAGCCCACCACAGACCGTCCCAGCCCACCACAGACCGTCCTCGCCCACCACAGACCGTACCCGCCCACCACAGACCGTCCCGGACCACGACAGCCCCTCCCGGACCACGACAGCCCCTCCCGGACCACCACAGCCCCTCCCGGACCACCACAGCCCCTCCCGGACCACCACAGCCCGTCCCCGCCCACCACAGCTTGTCCCCGCAAACCACAGCTTGTCCCAGCCCACGACAGCCCGTCCCAGCCCAACCACAGCCCGTCCCGGATCACCAGAGCCCACCACAGCACACCACAGAATGTCTCAGCCTATCCCAGCCTGTCCCAGCCCGTCCCAGCCCACAGCAGCCCGTCCCAGCCCACCACAGACCGTCCCAGCCCACCACAGACCGTCCCAGCCCACCACAGCCCGTCCCCGCCCACCACAGCCCGTCCCGGACCACGACAGCCCGTCCCGGACCACGACAGCCCCTCCCGGACCACGACAGCCCCTCCCGGACCACGACAGCCCGTCCCGGACCACCACAGCCCGTCCCCGCCCACCACAGCTTGTCCCCGCAAACCACAGCTTGTCCCAGCCCACGACAGCCCGTCCCAGCCCACCACAGCCCGCCCCAGCCCACCACAGCCCGCCCCAGCCCACCACAGCCCGTCCCCGCCCACCACAGCCCGTCCCCGCCCACCACAGCCCGTCCCCGCCCACCACAGCCCACTACGGCCCACCATGGCTCGCCATGGCTCACGACAGCCCACCACAGCCCACCACAGCCGGTTACAGCCTGTCCCAGCCCGTCCCGGCCCACCGCGGCCCGTCCCGGCTCACCTGTGTTAGGAACAGTATCTCACCTTCTTGATTTTGGCACCTCCTTTCGCTATGATGTTCTTGTGGAACTGTTTGCAGATGGGGACAGAAATAGAAAAGCTGTTTTCAACCTAAGGGAGAAAGGAAGGGAGACATGAAGATTACACTGTCGTGGCAAGGGAGGCCCGACTTCAGGAGCTCTGATAAATGAGCTTTTGAAAACAGACCCAAGGAAGTTCTCTATACGAGGGACTTTTGTAAGACTAAACAAAGGCAAGGACGTTCCCCTATAGCCTTCCCATAACAGGTACTACCCCCTGCCTCCATTCAGCCAAAACAGCGCCGACAGCTCCCTCCTCTTGAGGTGTTTTAGCTCTACCCAAGCCAGTAGAGCTCTGCTTTGCCCCAGGGTTATCCAGGCACGTAGAAGGGAAGAGCAGGCAGACCTCCTTACCAGGTCTGCCACCATCTTTTCCATCGCAGCCCACCACAGCCCGTCTCAGCTCACCACAGCCCTTCCCAGCCCACCACACCCACCACAGCCCGTCCCAGCCCACCACAGCCCGTCCCACCCCACCACGGCCCATCCCGGCCCCCCATGGCCCGGCCCGGCCCGGCCCGGCCCACCACGGCCCACCAGAGCCAGTCCCGGCCCATCCCAGCCCGTCTCGTCCCGTCCCAGCTCGTCCCGTCCCGTCCCAGAACAGCCCGTCCCGTCCCAGCCCACCACAACCCGTCCCGTCCCATCCCAGCACAGCCCGTCCCAGCCTGTCCCGTCCCGTTGCAGCTCGTCCCGTCCCGTCCCAGGACTTCCCAGCCCACCGCAGCCTGTCCCAGCCCGTCACAGCTCGTCCCAGCCCGTCCCAGGCCTTCCCAGCCCACCCCAGCCCGTCCCAGCCCACCGCAGCCCGTCCCCGCCCACGAAAGCCCGTCCCAGCTTACCACATCCCGTCCCAGCTTACCATAGCCCATCACAGCCCACCACGGTCCACCACAGCGCACCACAGCCTGTCCCAGCCCACCATGGCCTGTAACAACCCACCACGGCCCGTCCCAGCCCACCACAGCCCGTCCCGGCCTACTACGGCTCGTCCCAGACCACCGCAGCCCGTCCCAACCCACCGCAGCCCGTCCCAGCCCGTCCCAGCCCACCGCAGCCCGTCCCAGCCCACCTTAGCTCGTCCCAGCCCACCTTAGCTCGTCCCAGCCCACCACAGCCCGTCCCAGACCACCACAGCCCGTCCCAGCCCGTCCCAGCCCACCGCAGCCCGTCCCAGCCCACCGCAACCCGTCCCAGCCCATCGCAGCCCGTCCAAGCTCACCACAGCCCGTCCCAGCCCACCGCAGCCCGTCCCAGCCCACCGCAGCCTGTCCCAGCCCACCACAACCCGTCCCAGCCCACCGCAACCCGTTCCAGCCCACCGCAACCCGTCCCAGCCCACCGCAGCCTTTCACAGCCCACCACAGGTCACGACACCCCACCACAGCCCGCCACAGCCCTCCACAGCCCAACCCAGCCTACCACAGCTTATCCCAGCACACCACAGCTCGTCACAGACCACCACAGCCCACCACAGGCCACCACGGCCCGTCTCAGCCTACTACAGCCCACCACAGCCCGTCCCAGCCCATCACAGATGATCCCAGCAAACCACAACCCGTCCCAGCCCACCGCAGCCCGTCCCAGCCCACCACAGCCCGTCCCAGCGCACCACAGCTTATCGCAGTCTACCACAGCCCGTCCCAGCCATTCACACATGACCCCAGCAAACCACAGCCCGTCCCAGCACACCGCAGCCCGTCCCAGCCCACCACAGCCCGTCCCAGCCTGTCCAAGCCCGTCCCAGCCCACCACAGCCCTTCCCAGCACACCACAGCCCGTCCCAGCCCATCACAGCCCGTTCCAGATCACCACAAACCGTTCCAGCCCACCACAGCCCACCACAGCCCTTCCCAGCCTGTCCCAGCTCACTACAGACCGTCACCGCACACCACAGCCCTTCACAGCCTGTCCCAGCGCACCACAGCCCATTACCGCCAGCCACAGCCCGTCCCCGCACAACACAGCCCGTCCCAGCCCAACACAGCCCGTCCCAGCCCACCACAGCCCGTTCCAGCCCACCACAGAATGTCCCAGCCCACCACAGCCCATCCAGGCCCACCACAGCCCATCACAGCCCGTCCCAGCCCACCACAACCCGTCTCCGCCCACCACAGACCATCCCCGCCCACCACAGCTCATCCCGGCCCACCACAGCCCATCCCGGCCCACCACAGCCCGTCCCGGCCCACCACAGCCCGTCCCGGCCCACCACAGCCCGTCCCGGCCCACCACAGTATGTCCCAGACCACCAGAGCCCGTCCCAGCCCACCACAGAATGTCCCAGGCCACCACAGCCTGTCTCAGCCTATCCTAGCCCGTCCCAGCCCACCACAGCCCGTCACCGCCCACCACAGCCCGTCCCTGCTCCTCCCAGCCCGTCCCAGCCCACCACAGAATGTCCCAGCCCACCACAGACCGTCCCAGGCCGTCTCCGCCCACCACAGCCCGTCTCCGCCCACCACAGCCCGTCCCCGCCCACCACAGCTTGTCCCAGCCCACCACAGCCCGTCCCAGCCCACCACAGCCCGTTCCAGACGACCAGAGCCCACCACAGCCCACCACAGAATGTCTCAGCCTATCCCGGCCTGTCCCAGCCCGGTCCAGCCCGTCCCAGCCCACCACAGACCGTCCCAGCCCACCACAGACCGTCCCAGCCCACCACAGCCCGCCCCAGCCCACCACAGCCCGTCCCAGCCCACCACAGCCCGTCCCCGCCCACCACAGCCCGTCCCCGCCCACCACAGCCCACTACGGCCCACCATGGCTCACCATGGCTCACGACAGCCCACCACAGCCGGTTACAGCCTGTCCCAGCCCGTCCCGGCCCACCGCGGCCCGTCCCGGCCCACCTGTGTTAGGAACAGTATCTCACCTTCTTGATTTTGGCACCTCCTTTCGCTATGATGTTCTTGTGGAACTGTTTGCAGATGGGGACAGAAATAGAAAAGCTGTTTTCAACCTAAGGGAGAAAGGAAGGGAGACCTGAAGATTACACTGTCGTGGCAAGGGAGGCCCGACTTCAGGAGCTCTGATAAACGAGCTTTTGAAAACAGACTCAAGGAAGTTCTCTATACGAGGGACTTTTGTAAGACTAAACAAAGGCAAGGACGTTCCCCTATAGCCTTCCCATAACAGGTACTATCCCCCTGCCTCCATTCAGCCAAAACAGCGCCGACAGCTCCCTCCTCTTGAGGTGTTTTAGCTCTACCCAAGCCAGTAGAGCTCTGCTTTGCCCCAGGGTTATCCAGGCACGTAGAAGGGAAGAGCAGGCAGACCTCCTTACCAGGTCTGCCACCATCTTTTCCATCGCAGCCCACCACAGCCCGTCTCAGCTCACCACAGCCCTTCCCAGCCCACCACACCCACCACAGCCCGTCCCAGCCCACCACAGCCCGTCCCACCCCACCACGGCCCATCCCGGCCCCCCATGGCCCGGCCCGGCCCGGCCCACCACGGCCCACCAGAGCCAGTCCCGGCCCATCCCAGCCCGTCTCGTCCCGTCCCAGCTCGTCCCATCCCGTCCCAGAACAGCCCGTCCCGTCCCAGCCCACCACAACCCGTCCCGTCCCTTCCCAGCACAGCCCGTCCCAGCCTGTCCCATCCCGTTGCAGCTCGTCCCGTCCCGTCCCAGGACTTCCCAGCCCACCGCAGCCCGTCCCAGCCCGTCACAGCTCGTCCCAGCCCGTCCCAGGCCTTCCCAGCCCACCCCAGCCCGTCCCAGCTTACCACCGCAGCCCGTCCCCGCCCACCGCAGCCTGTCCCCGCCCACGAAAGCCCGTCCCAGCTTACCACATCCCGTCCCAGCTTACCATAGCCCATCACAGCCCACCACGGTCCACCACAGCGCACCACAGCCTGTCCCAGCCCACCATGGCCTGTAACAACCCACCACGGCCCGTCCCAGCCCACCACAGCCCGTCCCGGCCTACTACGGCTCGTCCCAGACCACCGCAGCCCGTCCCAACCCACCGCAGCCCGTCCCAGCCCGTCCCAGCCCACCGCAGCCCGTCCCAGCCCACCTTAGCTCGTCCCAGCCCACCACAGCCCGTCCCAGCCCACCACAGCCCGTCCCAGACCACCACAGCCCGTCCCAGCCCGTCCCAGCCCACCGCAGCCCGTCCCAGTCCACCACAGCCCATTCCAGCTTGCCACAGCCCATCCCAGCCCGTCACAGCCCACCACAGCCCGTCCCCGCCCACCACAGCCCGTCCCAGCCCACCACAGCCCGTCCCAGCCCAACACAGCCCACCAGAGCCCGTCCCAGCCCACCACAGCCCGTTCCAGACCACCAGAGCCTGTCCCAGCCCGTCCCAGCCCACCACAGCCCATCTCAAGCTCACAAGAACCCACCAAAGCCCACCACAGCCTGTCCCAGCCCACCACGGCCCACCACAGCCCACCACGGCCTGTCCCAGCCCACCACGGCCCACCACAGCCCACCACGGCCTGTCCCAGCCCACCACGGCCCACCACAGCCCACCACAGTCCACCGCAGCCCTTCCCAGCCCACCATGACCTGTCCCAGCCCACCACGGCCCAACATAGACCATCCCTTCCCATACCGGCCCAAAACGGCCCACGACGGCCCACCACAGCCCACCACAGTTCACCACGGCCTGTCCCAGCCAACCACGCCCCACCACAGCCCGTTCCAGCTCACCACAGCCCGTTCCAGCCCACCACAGCCCGTCCCAGTCCATCCCAGCACGTCCCAGCTCACCACGGCCCGTCCCAGCCCACCACGGCCCACCACAGCCCGTCCCAGCCCGTCCGAGCCCACCACAGCCTGTCCCAGACCACCAGAGCTCGTCCCAGCCTGTCCCAGCCCACCACAGCCCGTCTCAAGCTCACCAGAACCCACCACAGCCCACCATAGCCCGTACCAGACCACCACGGCCCACCACAGATAACCACGGCCCGTCCCAGCCCACCACGGCCCACCACAGCGAACCACGGCCCACCACAGCCCACCACAGCCCGTCCCAGCCCACCACGGACCGTCCCAGCCGTCCCAGCAAATCCCAGCCCACCACAGCCCATCTCAGCACACCACAGCCCGTCCCAGCCCACCACAGCCCGTCCCAGCACACCACAGCACGTCCCCCGCCCTCCCCAGGCTGTCCCAGCACACTACAACTCGTCCCAGCCCGTCCCAGCCCGTCCCAGCCCACGACAGCTCGTCCCAGCACACCACAGCATGTCCCATCCCACCACAGCCCGTCCCAGCCCACCACAGCCCACCAGAGCCCATCCCAGCCCACCACGGCCCACCACAGCCCGTCCCAGCCCACCACAGCCCATTGCAGCACATCACAGCTCGTTCCAGATCATCAGATCCTGTCCCAGCCCGTCCCAGCCCACCACAGCCCATCTCAAGCTCACAAGAACCCACCAAAGCCCACCACAGCCTGTCCAAGACGACCACGGCCCACCACAGCCCACCACGGCCCGTCCCAGCTCACCACGACCTGTCCCAGCCCACCACAGACCACCACAGCCCACCCCTTCCCATCCCGGCCCACCACGGCCCGTCCCCGCCCACCACGGCCCACCACAGCCCGTCCCAGCCCACCACAGCCAGTCCCAGCCCACCACAGCCCGTCCCAGCCCACCACAGCCCATCACAGCCCACCACAGCCCGTCCCAGCCCGTCCCAGCCCACCACAGCCCGTACCAGCCCGTCCCAGCCCACCACAACCCATCTCAAGCTCACAAGAACCCACCAAAGCCCACCACAGCCTGTCCCAGACCACCACGGCCCAGCACAGCCCACCACGGCCCGTCCCAGCCAACCACGGCCCACCACAGCCTACCACAGTTCACCACGGGCCGTCTCAGCCCACCATGACCTGTCCCAGCCCACCACGGCCCAACACAGACCATCCCTTCCCATACCGGCACAAAACGGCCCACGATGGCCCACCACAGCCCACCACGGCCCGTCCCAGCCCACCACGCCCCACCACAGCCCACCACAGCCTGTCCCAGCCCACCACAGCCCGTCCCAGCCCGTCCCAGCTCGTCCCCCAACACCACAGCCCGTCCCAGCACACCACAGCCCGTCCCAGCACACCACAGCCCGTCCCAGCACACCACAGCCCGTCCCAGCACACAACAGCCCACCACGCCCCGTCCCAACCCACCAGAGCCTGTCCCAGCTCACCACAGCCCACCACAGCCCGTCCCAGACCACCACAGCCCGTCCCAGCCCGTCCCAGCCAACCACAGCCCGTCCCGTCCCAGCCCACCACAACCCGTCCCATCCCTTCCCAGCACAGCCCGTCACAGCCTGTCCCGTCCCGTCCCAGCCCGTCCCATCCCGTCCCGTCCCAGCCCACCACAGCCCGTCCCAGCCCACCACGGCCCACCACGGCCCAGCCCAGCCCACCACAGCCCATCCCAGCCCACCACAGCACACCACAGCCCATCCTAGCCCACCACAGCCCGTCCCAGCCCGTCCCAGGCCACAACAGCCCGTCCCTGCCCACCACAGCCCGTCCCAGCCCGTTCCAGACCACCAGAACCCGTCCCAGCCCGTCCCAGACCACCACAGCCCGACTCAAGCTCACCAGAACCCACCACATCCCACCACAGCACAACACGGCCCGTCCCAGCCCACCACTGCCCACCACAGTTCACCACGGCCCATCCCAGCCCACCACGGCCCGTCTCAGCCCACCACAGCCCGTCCCAGCCCACCACAGGCCGTCCCTGCCCATTACAGCCCACCACAGCCCGTCCCAGACCACCACAGCCCGTCTCAAGCTCACCAGAACCCACCACAGCCCACCACAGCCCGTCCCAGACCACCACGGCCCACCACAGCCCACCACGTCCCGTCCTAGCCCACCACGGCCCGCCACAGCCCACCACGGCCCACCACATCCCGTCCCAGCCCACCACAGCCCATCCCAGGCCACCACATCCCGTCCCAGCCCACCACAGCCATATCCCAGGCCACCACAGCCCGTCCCAGGCCACCACAGCCCGTCCCAGGCCACCACAGCACGTCCCCGCTCTCCCCAGGCCGTCCCAGCACACTACAACTCGTCCCAGCCCGTCCCAGCCCGTCCCAGCCCACGACAGCTCGTCCCAGCACACCACAGCCCGTCCCAGCACACCACAGCATGTCCCATCCCACCACAGCCCGTCCCAGCCCACCACAGCCCACCAGAGCCCGTCCCAGCCCGTCCCAGCCCACCACAGCCCATTGCAGCACATCACAGCTCGTTCCAGACCATCAGATCCCGTCCCAGCCCGTCCCAGCCCACCACAGCCCATCTCAAGCTCACAAGAACCCACCAAAGCCCACCACAGCCTGTCCAAGACGACCACGGCCCACCACAGCCCACCACGGCCCGTCCCATGCCACCACGCCCCACCACAGCCCATCCCTGCCCACCACAGCCCGTCCCAGCACACCACAGACCATCCCAGTCCACCACACACCGTCCCAGCATGTCCCAGCCTGTCCCAACCCACCACAGCCTGTCACAGACCACCACAGCCCGTCCCCGCCCACCACAGCCCGTCCCCGCCCACCACAGCCCGTCCCCGCCCACCACAGCCCGTCCCAGCTCGTTCCAGACCACCAGAACTCGTCTCAGCCCGTCCCAGCCCACCACAGCCTGTCTCAAGCTCAGCAGAACCCACCACAGCCCATCCCAGCCCGTCCCGGCCCACCACAGCCCGTCCCGGCCCACCACAGCCCGTCCCGGCCCACCACAGCCCGTCCCGGCCCACCACAGCCCGTCCCAGCCCACCACAGACCAACTCAGCCCATCCCAGCACACCACAGCCCATCACAGCCCAACACAGCCCGTCCCAACCCGTCCCAGCCCACCGGAGCCTGTCCCAGCCCGTCCCAGCCCACCACAGCCCACCACAACCCGTCCCATCCCACCACAGCCCACCACAGCCTGTCCCAACCCACCACAGCCCGTCCCACCACACCACAGCCCGTCCCAACCCCGCCACAGCCCGTCCCACCACACCACAGCCCGTCCCTAGACCGCCACAGCCCGTCCCTAGCCTGCCACAGCCCACCAGAGCCTGGCCCGGCCCGTCCCCGCCCGTCCCCGCCCGTCCCGGCCCGTCCCGTCCCGTCCCCGCCCACCACGGCCCGTCCCCGCCCACCACGGCCCGTCCCAGCACGGCCCAGCACACCACAGCCCGTCCCAGCCCACCACAGCCCGTCCCAGCCCACCACAGCCCGTCCCAGCCCACCAGAGCCCGTGCCAGCCCACCACAGCCCATCTCAAGCTCACCAGAACCCACCACAGCCCACCACAGCCTGTCGCAGACCACCACGGCCCACCACAGCCCACCACGGGCCATCTCAGACCACCATGACCTGTCCCAGCCCACCACGGCCCACCACAGCCCATCCCTTCCCATACCGGCTCAAAACAGCCCACCACGGCCCATACCAGCCCACCACGGCCCACCACAGCCCACCACAGTTCACCACGGGCCATCTCAGACCACCATGACCTGTCCCAGCCCACCACGGCCCACCACAGCCCATCCCTTCCCATACCGGCTCAAAACGGCCCACCACGGCCCACCACAGCCCACCACGGTTCACCACGGCCCGTCCCAGCCCACCACGCCCCACCACAGACCATCCCAGTCCACCACACACCGTCCCAGCATGTCCCAGCCTGTCCCAACCCACCACAGCCTGTTCCAGACCACCACAGCCCGTCCCAGCCCACCACAGCCCGTCCCCGCCCACCACAGCCCACCACAGACCAGCATAGCCCGTCTCAGACCGTCGCAGCCTGCCGCAGCCCATCCCAGCCCACCACAGCCCGTCCCAGCCCACCACAGACCATTCCAGACCACCACATCCCGTCCCAGCCCACCACAGCCCGTCCCCGCCCACCACGGCCCTTCCCAGCCCATCACAGCCCGTCCCAGCTCGTTCCAGACAACCAGAACTCGTCTCAGCCCGTCCCAGCCCACCACAGCGCGTCTCAAGCTCAGCAAAACCCACCACAGCCCACCACAGCCCGTCCCAGACCACCACAGCCCACCACAGCCCGTCCCAGCACACCACAGCCCGTCTGAGCACACCACAGCACGTCCCAGCCCGTCCCAGCCCACCACAGCCCGTCCCAGCCCGTCCCAGCCCACCACAGCCCGTCCCAGCCCACCACAGCCCATCCCAGCCCACCACAGCCCGTCCCAGCCCACCACAGCCCGTGCCAGCACACCACAGCCCGTGCCAGCACACCACAGCCCGTGCCAGCACACCACAGCCCACCACAGCCCGTCCCAGCCCGTCCCAACCTGTTCCAGACCACCAGAGCCCATCCCAGCCCGTCCCAGCCCACCACAGCCCATCTCAAGCTCACCAGAACCCACCACAGCCCACCACAGCCTGTCCCAGACCACCACGGCCCACCACAGCCCACCATGGCCCGTCCCAGCCCACCACGGCCGACCACAGCGAACCACGGCCCACCAAAGCTCACCACAGCTTGTCCCAGCACACCACAGCCCGTCCCAGCCCACCACAGCCCGTCCCCGCCCGTCCCTGTCGACCACAGCCCGTCCCAGTCCACCACAGCCCATCCCAGCTTGCCACAGTCCATCCCAGCCCGTCACAGCCCACCACAGCCCGTCCCAGCCCACCACAGCCCACCAGAGCCCGTCCCAGCCCACCACAGCCCATTGCAGCCCATCACAGCTCGTTCCAGACCACCAGAGGCCGTCCCAGCCCGTCCCAGCCCACCACAGCCCATCTCAAGCTCACAAGAACCCACCAAAGCCCACCACAGCCTGTCCCAGACCACCACGGCCCACCACAGCCCACCACGGCCTGTCCCAGCCCACCACGGCCCACCACAGCCCACCACGGCCTGTCCCAGACCACCACGGCCCACCACAGCCCACCACAGTCCACCGCTGCCCGTCCCAGCCCACCATGACCTGTCCCAGCCCACCACGGCCCAACATAGACCATCCCTTCCCATACCGGCCCAAAACGGCCCACCACAGCCCACCACAGTTCACCACGGCCTGTCCCAGCCAACCACGCCTCACCACAGCCCGTTCCAGCTCACCACAGCCCGTTCCAGCCCACCACAGCCCGTCCCAGTCCATCCCAGCACGTCCCAGCTCACCACGGCCCGTCCCAGCCCACCACGGCCCACCACAGCCCGTCCCAGCCCGTCCGAGCCCACCACAGCCTGTCCCAGACCACCAGAGCTCGTCCCAGCCTGTCCCAGCCCACCACAGCCCGTCTCAAGCTCACCAGAACCCACCACAGCCCACCATAGCCCGTACCAGACCACCACGGCCCACCACAGATAACCACGGCCCGTCCCAGCCCACCACGGCCCACCACAGCGAACCACGGCCCACCACAGCCCACCACAGCCCGTCCCAGCCCACCACGGACCGTCCCAGCCGTCCCAGCAAATCCCAGCCCACCACAGCCCATCTCAGCACACCACAGCCTGTCCCAGCCCACCACAGCCCACCACAGCCCGTCCCAGCACACCACAGCACGTCCCCGCCCTCCCCAGGCCGTCCCAGCACACTACAACTCGTCCCAGCCCGTCCCAGCCCGTCCCAGCCCACGACAGCTCGTCCCAGCACACCACAGCATGTCCCATCCCACCACAGCCCGTCCCAGCCCACCACAGCCCACCAGAGCCCATCCCAGCCCGTCCCAGCCCACCACAGCCCATTGCAGCACATCACAGCTCGTTCCAGATCATCAGATCCCGACCCAGCCCGTCCCAGCCCACCACAGCCCATCTCAAGCTCACAAGAACCCACCAAAGCCCACCACAGCCTGTCCAAGACGACCACGGCCCACCACAGCCCACCACGGCCCGTCCCAGCTCACCACGACCTGTCCCAGCCCACCACAGACCACCACAGCCCACCCCTTCCCATCCCGGCCCACCACGGCCCGTCCCCGCCCACCACGGCCCACCACAGCCCATCCCAGCCCACCACAGCCCGTCCCAGCCCACCACAGCCCGTCCCCGCCCACCACAGCCCGTCCCCCGCCCACCACAGCCCACCACAGACCAGCATAGCCCGTCTCAGACCGTCGCAGCCTGCCGCAGCCCGTCCCAGCCCGTCCCAGCCCACCACAGACCATTCCAGACCACCACATCCCGTCCCAGCCCACCACAGCCCGTCCCCGCCCACCACGGCCCGTCCCAGCCCATCACAGCCCGTCCCAGCTCGTTCCAGACAACCAGAACTCGTCTCAGCCCGTCCCAGCCCACCACAGCGCGTCTCAAGCTCAGCAAAACCCACCACAGCCCACCACAGCCCGTCCCAGACCACCACAGCCCACCACAGCCCGTCCCAGCACACCACAGCCCGTCCGAGCACACCACAGCACGTCCCAGCCCGTCCCAGCCCAGCACAGCCCGTCCCAGCCCGTCCCAGCCCACCACAGCCCATCCCAGCCCACCACAGCCCGTCCCAGCCCACCACAGCCCGTGCCAGCACACCACATCCCGTCCCAGCTTACCACAGCCCACCACAGCCCGTCCCAGCCCGTCCCAACCTGTTCCAGACCACCAGAGCCCATCCCAGCCCGTCCCAGCCCACCACAGCCCGTCCCCGCCCGTCCCTGTCGACCACAGCCCGTCCCAGTCCACCACAGCCCATCCCAGCTTGCCACAGCCCATCCCAGCCCGTCACAGACCACCACAGCCCGTCCCCGCCCACCACAGCCCGTCCCAGCCCACCACAGCCCACCAGAGCCCGTCCCAGCCCACCACAGCCCATTGCAGCCCATCACAGCTCGTTCCAGACCACCAGAGCCCGTCCCAGCCCGTCCCAGCCCACCACAGCCCATCTCAAGCTCACAAGAACCCACCAAAGCCCACCACAGCCTGTCCCAGACCACCACGGCCCACCACAGCCCACCACGGCCTGTCCCAGCCCACCACGGCCCACCACAGCCAACCACGGCCTGTCCCAGCCCACCACGGCCCACCACAGCCCACCACAGTCCACCGCAGCCCGTCCCAGCCCACCATGACCTGTCCCAGCCCACCACGGCCCAACATAGACCATCCCTTCCCATACCGGCCCAAAACGGCCCACGACGGCCCACCACAGCCCACCACAGTTCACCACGGCCTGTCCCAGCCAACCACGCCCCACCACAGCCCGTTCCAGCTCACCACAGCCCGTTCCAGCCCACCACAGCCCGTCCCAGTCCATCCCAGCACGTCCCAGCTCACCACGGCCCGTCCCAGCCCACCACGGCCCACCACAGCCCGTCCCAGCCCGTCCGAGCCCACCACAGCCTGTCCCAGACCACCAGAGCTCGTCCCAGCCTGTCCCAGCCCACCACAGCCCGTCTCAAGCTCACCAGAACCCACCACAGCCCACCATAGCCCGTACCAGACCACCACGGCCCACCACAGATAACCACGGCCCGTCCCAGCCCACCACGGCCCACCACAGCGAACCACGGCCCACCACAGCCCACCACAGCCCGTCCCAGCCCACCACGGACCGTCCCAGACGTCCCAGCAAATCCCAGCCCACCACAGCCCATCTCAGCTCACTACAGCGTGTTCGAGTCCACCACACCCACCACAGCCCGTCCCAGCCCATTCCAGCCCACCACAGCCTGTCACAGCTCACCACAGCCAACCGCAGCCGGTCCCAGCCCACCACAGCCCACCGCAGCCGGTCCCAGCCCACCACAGCCCGTCCCAGCCCACCACAGCCCACCGCAGCCCGTCCCACCACACCAGAGTCCATCCCAGCACACAACTGCCCGTCACAGCTTACCACGGCCCACCACGGCTTTCCACGGCCCATCCCAGCCCACCACGGCCCTTCCCAGCCCGCCACGGCCCGTCCCAGCCCGCCACGGCCCGTCCCAGCCCGCCACGGCCCGTCCCAGCCCGCCACGGCCCGTTCCAGACCACCATGTCCCGTCCCAGCTCGCCACAGCCCGTCCCAGCCCACCACAGACCACCACAGTTCGTCCCGGCCCACCACAGTTCGTCCCGGCCCACCACGACCCGTCCCGGCCCACCACGGCCCGTCCCGGCCCACCACGGCCCATAACAACCCACCACGGCCCGTCCCGGCCTACTACGGCTCGTCCCAGCCCACCACAGCCCGTCCCAGCCCGCCACGGCCCGTCCCAGCCCAACACAGCCCACCACAGCCGGTTACAGCTTATCACAGCCCGTCCCAGCCCAACACAGCCCACCACAGCCGGTTACAGCTTATCACAGCCCGTCCCAGCACAACACAGCCCACCACAGCCGGTTACAGCTTATCACAGCCCGTCCCAGCCCAACACAGGCCGTCTCTGCTCACCACCAGAGCCCGTCCCAGCCCACCACGGCCCGTCCCAGCCCACCACAGCCCGTCCCAGCCCACAACGGCCCGTCCCAGCCCACCACGGCCCGTCCCAGCCCACCACGGCCCGTCCCAGCCCACCACGGCTCTCCACAGCTCACCACGGCTCTCCACAGCTCACCACGGCTCTCCACAGCTCACCACAGCCCGTCCCCGCACACCACAGCCCGTCCCCGCCCACCACAGGCCACTACAGCACACCACAGCCTACCGCAGACCACCACAGCCCGTCCCACCCCGTCACAGCTCGTCCCAGCCCGACACAGCCCACCACAGCCCGTCTCAGCTCACCACAGCCTGTCCCAGCCCACCACGGCCCACCACAGCCCGTCCCAGCCAAACACAGTCCGTCCCAGCCCACCACACTCACCACAACTCGTCCCAGACCGTTCCAGCACGGCACAGCCCATTCCAGCCCACCGCATCCCGTCCCAGCTCACCACAGCCCACCGCAGCCGGTCCCAGCCCACCACAGCCCACCGCAGCCGGTCCCAGCCCACCACAGCCCACCGCAGCCGGTCCCAGCCCACCACAGCCCACCGCAGCCCGTCCCAGCCCACCACAGCCCATCCCAGCACACCACAGCACGTCCCAGCCCACCACAGCCCACCGCAGCCCATCCCAGCCCACCACAGCCCGTCCCAGCACACCACAGCACGTCCCAGCACTCCACAGCCCACCAGGGCCTGTCCCATCCCAACACGGCCCACCACAGCCCGTCTCAGTTCATCACAGCCCGTCCCAGCCAACCACAGCCCGTCCCAGCCCACCACAACCAACCACGGCCCGTCCCTGCCCACCACAGTCTGTCCCCGTCCCACCACAGCCCACCACGGCCCGTCCCAGCTCATCACGGCACACCACAGCCCACCACGGCCCGTCCCAGCCCACCACAGCCCACCACGGCCCGTCCCAGCCCACCACGGCCCGTCCCAGCCCACCACGGCACACCACAGCCCACCACGGCCCGTCCCAGCCCACCACGGCACACCACAGCCCACCACGGCACACCACAGCCCACCACGGCACACCACAGCCCACCACGGCACACCACAGCCCACCACGGCACACCACAGCCCATCACGGCACACCACAGCCCATCACATCAAATACTGGCCCGTCCCAGCCCACCCCGGCCCGTCCCAGCCCACCCCGGCCCGTCCCAGCCCACCACGGCCCGTCCCAGCCCACCACAGCACACCACAGCTGGTTACAGCCTGTCGCAGCCCGTCCCGGGCCACCACGGCCCGTCCCCGCCCACCACGGCCCGTCCCGGCCTACTACGGCTCGTCCCAGCCCACCACAGACCGTCCCAGCCCACCACGGCCCGTCCCGGCCCGTCCCAGCCCGTCCCGGCCCGTCCCAGCCCACCACAGCCCACCAAAGCCAGTCCCAGCCCGTCCCAACCCGCCCCAGCCCAACACAGCCCACCACAGCCGGTTACAGCCTGTCCCAGCCCGTCCCGGCCCACCGCGGCCCGTCCCGGCCCACCTGTGTTAGGAACAGTATCTCACCTTCTTGATTTTGGCACCTCCTTTCGCTATGATGTTCTTGTGGAACTCTTTGCAGATGGGGACAGAAATAGAAAAGCTGTTTTCAACCTAAGGGAGAAAGGAAGGGAGACATGAAGTTTACACTGTCGTGGCAAGGGAGGCCCGACTTCAGGAGCTCTGATAAACGAGCTTTTGAAAACAGGCTTAGACCCAAGGAAGTTCTCTATACGAGGGACTTTTGTAAGACTAAACAAAGGCAAGGACGTTCCCCTATAGCCTTCCCATAACAGGTACTATCCCCCTGCCTCCATTCAGCCAAAACAGAGCTGACAGCTCCCTCCTCTTGAGGTGTTTTAGCTCTACCCAAGCCAGTAGAGCTCTGCTTTGCCCCAGGGTTATCCAGGCACGTAGGAGGGAAGAGCAGGCAGAAGACCTCCTTACCAGGTCTGCCACCATCTTTTGCATGTACTCGGTGCACTTCTCCACCTCGTTTTTGGGACCTCGGAGTTGGACGATGTCACTCTTGTGTGCAGGGTCTGGGAAGCTGATGATAACCTGCAGGAGCGGTCATTTCTAGTTAGCTCAAGCAAAAGCAAGAACCCTTGTGTCAGACACATGCAAAGGTTGGGGGGATCCTACTCATGCCCTTTTCCCATTCAGAAACGGGGAACCGTGTTAGCGGCCTCTGGCTAAAAGAACTATCTTCTCAGACACTTGCGCTACAGAGCCACTAAAGTTACGACTTCTGTGACGACAGGCCTACTACCCATGTAGGAAATATCCCCTCTGGATTCCTCCTCTCCTACAAAGCCTTACCTCTGGGAATTGCTCCCGGATTTCCCAGACCCGCTCAGCCTTCTGCCCAATGATGGTCCGGTGGAATTTCTGCTCAACGATTAGGTCCGCAGCGTGTTCATTTTCCTGATGGGAACAGAGGGCACACTGAGTGTTCAGCCGGAGAGCCATCTACTTTGACTTAGCGGTTTGCTGCCCGACGGTTTACTTGCCAGCACTGTCCCTCTTTTCTCCAGACAAAATTCACTCTGCGTTGACAGAGAAAGGCTACCCGAGGGAACAGGGGAAGACATTTGTGAAGAGGAACTTGCACTTGTCATGAGATCCAAGTGCTCCGTGGGCAAGGGGCACACACTCGCACCAGAAGGTTACAAGGGAACACGAGAGCGCAAACGCTGCAGTCTCCCAAACATCACGTCCTACCCACTCACCATACGGGAAGCGAGTTCCAGCAGCTCTTTCTTGGCCTGTGGGACCCCCTGTGGGTCTCCTTCCATTCTGATCGGGTTGCTCTTCTCGTTGTCCGGGGGAATGCGCACAGACACCTTGTACAGATCCTTCATCCTGTTCACTTCGAGGCAAGGACTGTGGTGACGCCATCTGCTAGGCAAAGACCTGGAAGCAAGGCACCTTGATTATCACTGCTCAGAGGCTGTTGAAGAAGTAAAGCCGCCTCTGGGAAGGGCTCAGCGGGGTAGGGTTGAGACAGGGGAAATTGCCTCTTCCCCCTGGAGTTCAGCGAGAGCAGACCTGTGCCACACGAGAGCCTGTCCAAGTAAATACCGTGGCATCTACAGAGCCCATTGTTCCCTTGTCAGAGCGAGGCGTGTTTCTTCCCCAAACAGTATCACATTTAGAGCAGAGGATAATCGTTCCTTTCTACCCCAAACTCTTGGCTGGGGTCACGTTGCAGTGCTATCAAACTAGCAGACCGCAACAAGGCTTTACCGTTGACCATATTCTACTGCCGGTGCTGTAGCGCCTTCCTCCAGAGGCCAGACCACACTGCTCCTCCTCCAGCTGACACCCTCTCCCACAAGCCACAGGGCTATTTAACCCCTTAGCGGGAACCAGCTACACCTGCACGTCGTCCACGTCAATCAACCCACTGCCTCTGAGGCAAGGCCACAGCTGCGTGTTATCAATGCTAATCAACCCACCGCCTTCATTCCTCTACAGGGAGAAGCTCACCAAGCACATTTCCACCACCCACAACTGGCTGCTAAAATGTCATTCGCACAGAGAAGTAATTCCACTACTGTTCAGGCTCCCAAGGTACTTTCACACGTTAAAGCCATCGCAAGGCCTCACGGCCCATTTCTCTCCTTGTACCACCACCACTCCAGGAAAGCAGAGGAAACGTGATGGAGACAGCACACTGGGTGAGCTACAGAGCCCCTGATACCATCTACTAAACACGAAGAGTGTGAGCATGGGAAGGACTAGAAAGGCACTCCACTTACCGTTTAGCTGCGTTCTTGCCAATGAGGTGTCGGTGGAATTGGTGGTCAGCCTTGATTATTGCGTAATCCATCCCGTGGATCTAAAAAGAATTATATTTTTATATCTATATCTATATATGTATGTATGTCCACTATTATATATTATATTATATAGGGCCAGGTAGGACAGGCCACCGCTTCTGTCTCGTGCCCTAAGTAACTGCCTACTGCCAGTATTGGCACTGACTCACCAGCGGTCAGCTACAAGCACTTCTGCTCTTAAGCAGAGCACAAGCATTCCTCTGCTTTGAGAAGAGAGCATTGTGCTCATGAAACATTGAAAAGACTCACTTCTATGCCTCTCCAGCTATAACCAAGAGAATCCTTCCTTCTCCGCACCAAAAAAATTAATGCTGACTTTTCAAGGATGCTATGGATGACCAAGGGGTGTCATCCACCTGCCACACAATTTGTCTCCTGCAAGTTCGATTAAGCATGCCAAGACATCCTATGGATGTGACAAACACCTCATCACCTCTGCTCTGTTGCCCCTTCTTCCCCCAGTTTCTTACTGGAACTAGTAACTGCAGCTCACCAGTTCCTTGAGCACGGCTTCAATCTGTTCCTGAGCCACATGCACATCTTCTGTAGGTCCTTCCAAAGTGATGTTATCCTCTCCTCCAGTGAATTTGATGTGAACCTTGAGGTGAAGGACAATGAATCTCTTCAGAATTTGCCAAGATCCAAGCCAGGCCAATGCTTTTGGTCAGGCCTACACCATCGATCCCTGCCACTGAGAGATGCGCTCCTTCCCCAAAAGCCCAGACCAAATCCCCACAATTTTACAAGTCAGAAACTTAACAATTTCGGCCATATGGCAGTGCCTAGAGCCCAAGGCTCTGGTGCCGTCCCGGTTTCTGCAAGGGCTTTGGAGAAGTCTACTCATTTAGCCTTTATCTAGATACCGTCTAACTCCCCAGGGAGAAGCCTTGCTGCACTCGCCATTTCCAGGTATCCTACTACATCAGTTCTCAAAACAGCACCACATAAAGCTTCCTTGGAAGGGCTCAACCCATGACAATAACATAGGAGGAGCAGTGTTTGCAGCAGTAAAAGAGAGGGTTCCCTTGAACAGCAAAGATCTGTGTCATTTCCCCCTGGTTTTACCCACGCTAGAATACACCTCTCTCTTTCGTGACGAGTGATCTGGACTAAACCTTTTTCTACGCCGGGGGTGCTAAGCTAACCAGCTCACCCATACCTTTGGCATCTGCTGAGTTATTTTGGCCAGGTTCTGTCCTTTCTTTCTAATAATGAAACGATGAAGCCAAGAGGGGGCAGAGACCGAGGAGACGGTAAAACTGTTGGCCTGAGAGACAGAAAAACAGAGAAGCTGTTTGATGGACAAACCACAGCACACCACAGCAAGTCCCAGCCCACCACAGCCCGTCCCAGCCACCCACAGCCCGTCCCAGCCCGTCCCAGCTCACCACAGCCCATCCCAGCCCACCACAGCCCACCAGAGCCCGTCCAGGACCACCACAGTCCGTTCCAGCCCACCACAGCCCGTCCCCGCCCAACACAGCCCGTCCCAGACCACCACAGCCCGTCCCAGCCCCTCCCAGCCCGTCTCAGCCCACCACAGCCCGTCCCAGCCTGTCCCAGCCCGTCCCAGACCACCAGAGCCCGTCGCAGCCCACCACAGCCCGTCACAGCTCTCCACAACCCACCACAGCCCGTCCCAGCCCGTCCTCGCCCACCACAGCCCGTCCCAGCCCACCACAGCCCACGAAAGCCCACCACGGCCCACCACAGTTCACCACAGCCCGTCCCAGCCCACCACAGCCCTCCAGAGCCCGTCTCAGCTCACCACAGCCTGTCCCAGCCCACCACAGCCCACCGCAGCCCATCCCAGCCCACCACGGCCCGTCCCAGCCCGTGCCAACCCGTCACAACACACCACAGCCCACCACAGCCCGTCCCTATCCACCACAGCGTGTCCCAACCCACCACAGCCCACCACAGCCCTTCAGAACCCACCACAGCACGTCCCAGGCCACCACAGACCACCACAGCCCACCACAGCCCGTGAAGCCCACCACAGCCCGCCTCAGCCCACTACAGCCCGTCCCAGCCCACCACAGCCCACCACAGCTTGTCCCAGACCACCACAGCTCTTCCCAGCCCACCATAACCAACCACAGCCTATCCCAGCCGATCCCAGCCCACCACAGCCCGTCCCATCACACCACAGCCCACCACAGCCCGTCCCAGCCAACCACGGCCCGTCCCAGCCCACCACAGCCCGTCCCAGCCCACCACGGCCCACCACAGCCCACCACGGCCCATCCGGGCCCAACACAGCCCACCAAGGCGCACCACAGCCCATCCCAGCCCATTACAGCCTGTCCCAGACCACCACATCCCATCTCAGCCCACCACAGCCCGTCCCAGCCCACCACAACCGACCACAGCCCACCACAGCCCACCACGGCCGACCACAGCCCACCACGGCAGACCACAGCCCACCACGGCCCATCCAAGCCCACCACGGCCCATCCAAGCCCACCACGGTCCACCACGGCACGTCCCAGCCCACCACAGAGCACCACAGCCCGTCCCAGCCCGTCCCAGCCCACCACAGTATGTCCCAGACCACCAGAGCCCGTCCCAGCCCACCACAGCCCACCACGCCCCGTGCCAACCCACCAGAGCCCGTCCCAGCTCACCACAGCCCACCACAGCCCGTCCCAGACCACCACGGCCGCCGCAGACCATCAGAGCCCGTCCCAGCCCACCACAATCCCGTCCCAGCCCACTATAGCCCGTCCCAGCCCACCACAACCCGTTCTAGCTCACCACAACCCACCACAGCGCACCATAGCCCACCACAGCCCACCACAGCGCACCAGAGTCTGTCCCGGCCCACCAGAGCCTGTCCCAGCCCACCACAGCCCGTCCCAGCCCACCGCAGCCCGCCACGGCCCATCCCGGCCCACCACAGCCCATTCCAGACCACCAGAGCCCTTCCCAGTTCACCACAGCCCACCACAGCCCGTCCAATTTCACCACAGCCCGTCTCAGCTCACCACAACCCACCACAGCTCGTCCCAGCCCACCGCAGCCTATCCCAACCCGTCCCAGCCCACCACGGCCCGTCCCAGCCCACCACGGCCCGTCCCAGCCCGTCCCAGCCCACGACAGCTCGTCCCAGCCCACGACAGTCCGTCCCAGCCCACCAGAGCCCACCAGAGCCCACCACAGCTCGTCCCAGCCCACCACAGCCAACAAGAGCTTGTCACAGAACACCACAGCCCGTCCAAGCCCAACACAGCCCACTACGGCCCACCACAGCCCGTCCCAGCACACCACAGCCCGTCCCAGCCTACCACAGCCCGTCCCAGACCACCACAGCCTCTCACAGCACACCACAGCCCGTAACAGCCCACCACAGAAGGTACCAGCCCGTCCCAGCCCACCACGGCCCGTCTCAGCCCACCACGGCCCGTCTCAGCTCACCACAACCCGTCCCAGACGACCACAGCCCGTCCCAGCCCACCACAGCCCACCACATCCCGTCCCAGCCCACCACGGCCCGTCCCAGCCCACCACATCCCGTCCCAGCCCACCAGAGCCCGTCCCAGCCTGTTTCAGCCCACCACGGCTAACCACGGCCTGTCCCGGCCCACGACGGCCAACCACGGTCCACCATGGCCCACCAGAGCACACCACGGCCCACCACGGCCCTTCCCAGTCCACCACAGCCCACCACAGCCTGTCCCAGCCCACCACGGCCCACCCCAGCCCACCACGGCCCGTCCCAGCCCACCACGGCCCGTCCCAGCCCACCACGGACCACCACGGCCCATCTCAGCCCACCACAGCCCGTCCCAGCCCACCACAGCCCACCACGCCACGTGCCAACCCACCAGAGCCCGTCCCAGCACACCACAGCCCGTCCCAGCCCACCACAGCCCACCACGCCCCGTGCCAACCCACCAGAGCCCGTCCCAGCTCACCACAGCCCACCACAGCCCGTCCCAGACCACAAGAGGTCGTCCCAGCCCACCACTAACCCACCAAAGCCCGTCCCCGCCCACCACAGCCCGTCCCAGCCAACCACAGCGCACCACAGCCTGCCCCAACCCACCTGAGCCCGTCCCAGCTTACCACAGCCCACCACAGCCCGTCACAGCCCGTCCCAGCCCACCAGAGGTCGTCCCAGCTCACCACAACCCACCACAGCCCTTCCCAGCCCGTCCCAGCCCACCACAGCCCGTCCCAGCCCACCACGGCCGCCGCAGACCATCAGAGCCCGTCCCAGCCCACCACAATCCCGTCCCAGGCCACTATAGCCCGTCCCAGCCCACCACAACCCGTTCTAGCTCACCACAACCCACCACAGCGCACCATAGCCCACCACAGCGCACCAGAGTCTGTCCCGGCCCACCAGAGCCTGTCCCAGCCCACCACAGCCCGTCCCAGCCCACCACAGCCCACCACGCCCCGTGCCAACCCACCAGAGCCCGTCCCAGCCCACCACAGCCCGTCACAGCCCGTCCCAGCCCACCACAGCCCATTCCAGACCACCAGAGCCCTTCCCAGTTCACCACAGCCCACCACAGCCCGTCCAATTTCACCACAGCCCGTCTCAGCTCACCACAACCCACCACCGCCCGTCCCAGCCCACCGCAGCCTATCCCAACCCGTCCCAGCCCACCACCGCCCGTCCCAGCCCACCACGGCCCGTCCCAGCCCGTCCCAGCCCACGACAGCTCGTCCCAGCCCACGACAGTCCGTCCCAGCCCACCAGAGCCCACCAGAGCCCATCACAGCTCGTCCCAGCCCACCACAGCCCACAAGAGCTTGTCACAGACCACCACAGCCCGTCCAAGCCCAACACAGCCCACTACGGCCCACCACAGCCCGTCCCAGCCCACCACAGCCCGTCCCAGCCCACCACAGCCCGTCCCAGCCCACCACAGCCTCTCACAGCACACCACAGCCCGTAACAGCCCACCACAGCAAGTACCAGCCCGTCCCAGCCCACCACGGCCCGTCCCAGCCCACCACAGCCCGTCTCAGCTCACCACAACCCGTCCCAGACGACCACAGCCCGTCCCAGCCCACCACAGCCCACCACAGCCCGTCCCAGCCCACCACGGCCCGTCCCAGTCCACCACATCCCGTCCCAGCCCACCACAGCCCGTCCCAGCCTGTTTCAGCCCAGCACGGCTAACCACGGCCTGTCCCGGCCCACCACGGCCAACCACGGTCCACCATGGCCCACCAGAGCACACCACGGCCCACCACGGCCCTTCCCAGTCCACCACAGCCCACCACAGCCTGTCCCAGCCCACCACGGCCCGTCCCAGCCCACCACGGCCCGTCCCAGCCCACCACGGCCCGTCCCAGCCCACCACAGCCCATCACAGCCCACCACAGTTCACCACAGCCCGTCCTAGCCCAGCACGGCCCGTCCCAGCCCACCACGGACCACCACGGCCCATCTCAGCCCACCACAGCCTGTCCAAGCCCAGCACAGCCCTCCACAACCCTCCACAGCCCGTCCCAACCCTCCACAGCTCATCCCAGCCTACCACAGCCCGTCGCAGCCCAACACAGCTTATCCCAGCCCACCGCAACCCGTCCCAGCCCACCACAGCCCACCACAGGTCACCACAGCCCACCACAGGTCACCACAGCCTGTTTCAGCCCACCACGGTAAACCACGGCCCGTCCCAGCCCACCACGGCCCGCCATGGCCACCACAGCTCGTCCCAGATAAACACGGCGCACCACAGCCCACCACGGCCCATCCCGGCCCACCACAGCCCACCACAGGTCACCACAGCCCACCACCGGTCACCACAGCCCACCACAGGTCACCGCAGCCTGTTTCAGCCCACCACGGCAAACCACGGCCCGTCCCAGCCCACCACGGCCCGTCACAGCCCGTCCCAGCCCACCACAGCCCATTCCAGACCACCAGAGCCCTTCCCAGTTCACCACAGCCCACCACAGCCCGTCCAATTTCACCACAGCCCGTCTCAGCTCACCACAACCCACCACCGCCCGTCCCAGCCCACCGCAGCCTATCCCAACCCGTCCCAGCCCACCACCGCCCGTCCCAGCCCACCACGGCCCGTCCCAGCCCGTCCCAGCCCACGACAGCTCGTCCCAGCCCACGACAGTCCGTCCCAGCCCACCAGAGCCCACCAGAGCCCATCACAGCTCGTCCCAGCCCACCACAGCCCACAAGAGCTTGTCACAGACCACCACAGCCCGTCCAAGCCCAACACAGCCCACTACGGCCCACCACAGCCCGTCCCAGCCCACCACAGCCCGTCCCAGCCCACCACAGCCCGTCCCAGCCCACCACAGCCTCTCACAGCACACCACAGCCCGTAACAGCCCACCACAGCAAGTACCAGCCCGTCCCAGCCCACCACGGCCCGTCCCAGCCCACCACAGCCCGTCTCAGCTCACCACAACCCGTCCCAGACGACCACAGCCCGTCCCAGCCCACCACAGCCCGTCCCAGCCCACCACGGCCCGTCCCAGTCCACCACATCCCGTCCCAGCCCACCACAGCCCGTCCCAGCCTGTTTCAGCCCAGCACGGCTAACCACGGCCTGTCCCGGCCCACCACGGCCAACCACGGTCCACCATGGCCCACCAGAGCACACCACGGCCCACCACGGCCCTTCCCAGTCCACCACAGCCCACCACAGCCTGTCCCAGCCCACCACGGCCCGTCCCAGCCCACCACGGCCCGTCCCAGCCCACCACGGCCCGTCCCAGCCCACCACAGCCCATCACAGCCCACCACAGTTCACCACAGCCCGTCCTAGCCCAGCACGGCCCGTCCCAGCCCACCACGGACCACCACGGCCCATCTCAGCCCACCACAGCCTGTCCAAGCCCAGCACAGCCCTCCACAACCCTCCACAGCCCGTCCCAACCCTCCACAGCTCATCCCAGCCTACCACAGCCCGTCGCAGCCCAACACAGCTTATCCCAGCCCACCGCAACCCGTCCCAGCCCACCACAGCCCACCACAGGTCACCACAGCCCACCACAGGTCACCACAGCCTGTTTCAGCCCACCACGGTAAACCACGGCCCGTCCCAGCCCACCACGGCCCGCCATGGCCACCACAGCTCGTCCCAGATAAACACGGCGCACCACAGCCCACCACGGCCCGTCCCGGCCCACCACAGCCCACCACAGGTCACCACAGCCCACCACCGGTCACCACAGCCCACCACAGGTCACCGCAGCCTGTTTCAGCCCACCACGGCAAACCACGGCCCGTCCCAGCCCACCACGGCCCGCCATGGCCCACCACAGCTCGTCCCAGATAAACACGGCGCACCACAGCCCACCACGGCCCGTCCCGGCCCACCACAGCTCGTCCCAGCACCCCACAGCCCACCACAGCCCATCACAGCCCACCACAGCCCGTCCCAGCTTACCACAGCCCACCACAGACCGTCCCAGCCCACCACAGACCGTCCCAGCCCACCACAGCCCGTCCCAGCCCACCACTGCCCGTCCCAGCCCACCACTGCCCGTCCCAGCCCGTCCCAGCCCGTCCCAACCCTCCAAAGCCCGTCCCAGCACACCACAGCCCACCACAGCCCGTCCCAGCTTACCACAGCCCACACCAGACCGTTCCAGCCCACACCAGACCGTCCCAGCCCACCACAGCCCGTCCCAGCCCACCACAGCCCGTCCCAGCCCACCACTGCCCGTCCCAGCCCACCACTGCCCGTCCCAGCCCGTCCCAGCCTGTCCCAACCCATCACAGCCCGTACCCGCCCACCACAGCCCACCACAGCCCACCGCAGCCCATCCCAGCCCACCACGGCCCGTCCCAGCCCGTGCCAACCCGTCACAACACACCACAGCCCACCACAGCCCGTCCCTACCCACCACAGCGTGTCCCAACCCACCACAGCCCACCACAGCCCTTCAGAACCCACCACAGCCCACCACAGCCCGTCCCAGCCCACCACAGCACGTCCCAGGCCACCACAGACCACCACAGCCCGTGAAGCCCACCACAGCCCGCCTCAGCCCACTACAGCCCGTCCCAGCCCACCGCAGCCCGTCCCAGCCCACCGCAGCCCGCCACGGCCCGTCCCGGCCCACCACAGCCCATTCCAGACCACCAGAGCCCTTCCCAGTTCACCACAGCCCACCACAGCCCGTCCAATTTCACCACAGCCCGTCTCAGCTCACCACAACCCACCACAGCCCGTCCCAGCCCACCGCAGCCTATCCCAACCCGTCCCAGCCCACCACGGCCTGTCCCAGCCCACCACGGCCCGTCCCAGCCCACCACGGCCCGTCCCAGCCCGTCCCAGCCCACGACAGCCCATCCCAGCCCACGACAGTCCGTCCCAGCCCACCAGAGCCCACCACAGCTCGTCCCAGCCCACCACAGCCCAGAAGAGCTTGTCACAGACCACCACAGCCCGTCCCAGCCCACCGCAGCCCACTACGGCCCACCACAGCCCGTCCCAGCCCACCACAGCCCGTCCCAGCCCACCACAGCCCGTCCCAGCTCGTCCCAGACCACCACAGCCTCTCACAGCACACCACAGCCCGTAACAGCCCACCACAGCAAGTACCAGCCCACCACAGCCCGTCCCAGCCCACCACGGCCCGTCCCAGCCCACCACAGCCCGTCCCAGACCACCAGAGCCCGTCCCAGCCTGTTTCAGCCCAGCACGGCTAACCACGGCCTGTCCCGGCCCACCACGGCCAACCACGGTCAACCATGGCCCACCAGAGCACACCACGGCCCACCACGGCCCTTCCCAGTCCACCACAGCCCACCACAGCCTGTCCCAGCCCACCACGGCCCGTCCCAGCCCACCACGGCCCGTCGCAGCCCACCACGGCCCGTCCCAGCCCACCACGGCCCGTCCCAGCCCACCACGGCCCGTCCCAGCCCACCCCGGCCCATCACAGCCCACCACAGTTCACCACAGCCCGTCCTAGCCCAGCACGGCCCGTCCCAGCCCACCACGGACCACCACGGCCCATCTCAGCCCACCACAGCCTGTCCAAGCCCAGCACAGCCCTCCACAACCCGTCCCAACCCTCCACAGCTCATCCCAGCCTACCACAGCCCGTCGCAGCCCAACACAGCTTATCCCAGCCCACCGAAACCCGTCCCAGCCCACCGCAACCCGTCCCAGCCCACCACAGCCCACCACAGGTCACCACAGCCCACCACCGGTCACCACAGCCCACCACAGGTCACCACATCCTGTTTCATCCCACCACGGCAAACCACGGCCCGTCCCAGCCCACCACGGCCCGCCATGGCCCACCACAGCTCGTCCCAGATAAACACGGCACACCACAGCCCACCACGGCCTGTCCCGGCCCACCACAGCCCGTCCCAGCACACCACAGCCCACCACAGCCCATCACAGCCCACCACAGCCCGTCCCAGCTTACCACAGCCCACCACAGACCGTCCCAGCCCACCACAGCCCGTCCAAGGCCATCCCAGCCCGTCTCAGCCCACAACAGCCTGTCCCAGCTTGTCCCAGCTCGTCCAAGCCTGTCCCAGACCCCCAGAGCCCGTCGCAGCCCACCACAGCCCGTCACAGCCCGTCCCAGCTCTCCACAACCCACCGCAGCCCGTCCCAGCCCACCACAGCCCGTCCCAGCCCACCATGGCCCACGAAAGCCCACCACAGCCCACCACGGCCCACCACAGCCCGTCCCAGCCCACCACAGACCTCCAGAGCCCGTCTCAGCTCACCACAGCCTATCCCAGCCAACCACGGCCCACCACAGCACACCACGGCCCACCGCAGCCTATCCCAACCCGTCCCAGCCCACCACGGCCCGTCCCAGCCCACCACGGCCCGTCCCAGCCCACCACGGCCCGTCCCAGCCCGTCCCAGCCCACGACAGCCCGTCCCAGCCCACCAGAGCCCACCACAGCTCGTCCCAGCCCACCACAGCCCACAAGAGCTTGTCACAGCCCACCACAGCCCGTCCCAGCCCACCACAGCCCGTCTCAGCTCACCACAGCCTATCCCAGCCCACCACGGCCCACCACAGCACACCACGGCCCACCGCAGCCTATCCCAACCCGTCCCAGCCCACCACGGCCCGTCCCAGCCCGCCACGGCCCGTCCCAGCCCACCACGGCCCATCCCAGCCCGTCCCAGCCCACGACAGCCCGTCCCAGCCCACCATGGCCGAACCCAGCCCGTGCCAACCCGTCACAACACACCACAGCCCACCACAGCCCACCACAGCCCGTCCCAGCCCATCACAGCCCGTCCCAGCCCACCACAGCCCACCACGGCCCGTCCCAGCCCACCACGGCCCGTCTCAGCCCACCACGGCCCATCACAGCCCACCACAGTTCACCACAGCCCGTCCTAGCCCAGCATGGCCCGTCCCAGCCCACCACGGACCACCACGGCCCATCTCAGCCCACCACAGCCTGTCCAAGCCCAGCACAGCCCTCCACAACCCTCCACAGCCCGTCCCAACCCTCCACAGCTCATCCCAGCCTACCACAGCCCGTCGCAGCCCAACACAGCTTATCCCAGCCCACCGAAACCCGTCCCAGCCCACCGCAACCCGTCCCAGCCCACCACAGCCCACCACAGGTCACCACAGCCCACCACCGGTCACCACAGCCCACCACAGGTCACCACAGCCTGTTTCAGCCCACCACGGCAAACCACGGCCCGTCCCAGCCCACCACGGCCCGCCATGGCCAACCACAGCTCGTCCCAGATAAACACGGCGCACCACAGCCCACCACGGCCCGTCCCGGCCCACCACAGCCCGTCCCAGCTTACCACAGCTCCTCCCAGCCCGTCTCAGCCCACCACAGCCTGTCCCAGCCTGTCCCAGCTCGTCCAAGCCTGTCCCAGCCCTTCCCAGCCCGTCGCAGCCCACCACAGCCCGTCACAGCCCGTCCCAGCTCTCCACAACCCACCGCAGCCCGTCCCAGCCCACCACAGCCCGTCCCAGCCCACCACGGCCCACGAAAGCCCACCACAGCCAACCACGGCCCACCACAGCCCGTCCCAGCCCACCACAAGCCGTCCTAGCCCACCACAGACCTCCAGAGCCCGTGTCAGCTCACCACAGCCTATCCCAGCCCACCACTGCCCACCGCAGCCTATCCCAACCTGTCCCAGCCCACCATGGCCCGTCCCAGCCCACCACGGCCCGTCCCAGCCCACCACAGCCCGTCGCAGCCCACCACGGCCCGTCCCAGCCTACCACGGCCCGTCCCAGCCCACCACAGCCCGTCCCAGCACACCACAGCCCGTCCCAGCTCGTCCCAGACCACCACAGCCTCTCACAGCACACCACAGCCTGTAACAGCCCACCACAGCAAGTACCAGCCCGTCCCAGCCCACCACGGCCCGTCTCAGCCCACCACGGCCCGTCTCAGCTCACCACAACCCGTCCCAGACGACCACAGCCCGTCCCAGCCCACCACAGCCCACCACAGCCCGTCCCAGCCCACCACGGCCCGTCCCAGCCCACCAGAGCCCGTCCCAGCCCACCACAGCCCGTCCCAGACCACCAGAGCCCGTCCCAGCCTGTTTCAGCCCACCACGGCTAACCACGGCCTGTCCCGGCCCACCACGGCCAACCACGGTCCACCATGGCCCACCAGAGCACACCACGGCCCACCACGGCCCTTCCCAGTCCACCACAGCCCACCACAGCCTGTCCCAGCCCACCACGGCCCACCCCAGCCCACCACGGCCCGTCCCAGCCCACCACGGCCCATCACAGCCCACCACAGTTCACCACAGCCCGTCCTAGCCCAGCACGGCCCGTCCCAGCCCACCACGGACCACCACGGCCCATCTCAGCCCACCACAGCCTGTCCAAGCCCAGCACAGCCCTCCACAACCCTCCACAGCCCGTCCCAACCCTCCACAGCTCATCCCAGCCTACCACAGCCCGTCGCAGCCCAACACAGCTTATCCCAGCCCACCGAAACCCGTCCCAGCCCACCACAACCCGTCCCAGCCCACCACAGCCCACCACAGGTCACCACAGCCCACCACCGGTCACCACAGCCCACCACAGGTCACCGCAGCCTGTTTCAGCCCACCACGGCAAACCACGGCCCGTCCCAGCCCACCACGGCCCGTCCCAGCCCACCACGGCCTGCCATGGCCCACCACAGCTCGTCCCAGATAAACACGGCGCACCACAGCCCACCACAGCCCGTCCCGGCCCACCACAGCCCGTCCCAGCACACCACAGCCCATCACAGCCCACCACAGCCCGCCCCAGCTTACCACAGCCCACCACAGACCGTCCCAGCCCACCACAGCCCGTCCCAGCCCACCGCAACCCGTCCCAGCCCACCACAGCCCACCACCGGTCACCACAGCCCACCACAGGTCACCACAGCCTGTTTCAGCCCACCACGGCAAACCACGGCCCGTCCCAGCCCACCACGGCCCGCCATGGCCCACCACAGCTCGTCCCAGACAAACACGGCGCACCACAGCCCACCACGGCCCGTCCCGGCCCACCACAGCCCGTCCCAGCACACCACAGCCCACCACAGCCCATCACAGCCCACCACAGCCCGTCCCAGCTTACCACAGCCCACCACAGACCGTCCCAGCCCACCACAGCCCGTCCCAGCCCCTCCCAGCCCGTCTCAGCCCACCACAGCCTGTCCCAGCCTGTCCCAGCTCGTCGAAGCCTGTCCCAGACCCCCAGAGCCCGTCGCAGCCCACCACAGCCCGTCACAGCCCGTCCCAGCTCTCCACAACCCACCGCAGCCCGTCCCAGCCCACCACAGCCCGTCCCAGCCCACCACAAGCCGTCCTAGCCCACCACAGACCTCCAGAGCCCGTGTCAGCTCACCACAGCCTATCCCAGCCCACCACGGCCCACCGCAGCCTATCCCAACCTGTCCCAGCCCACCACGGCCCGTCCCAGCCCACCACGGCCTGTCCCAGCCCACCACGGCCCGTCGCAGTCCACCACGGCCCGTCCCAGCCTACCACGGCCCGTCCCAGCCCACCACAGCCCGTCCCAGCCCACCACAGCCCGTCCCAGCTCGTCTCAGACCACCACAGCCTCTCACAGCACACCACAGCCCGTAACAGCCCACCACAGCAAGTACCAGCCCGTCCCAGCCCACCACGGCCCGTCTCAGGCCACCACGGCCCGTCTCAGCTCACCACAACCCGTCCCAGACGACCACAGCCCGTCCCAGACCACCACGGCCCGTCCCAGCCCACCACATCCCGTCCCAGCCCACCAGAGCCTGTCCCAGCCTGTTTCAGCACAGCACGGCTAACCACGGCCTGTCCCGGCCCACCACGGCACACCACGGTCCACCATGGCCCACCAGAGCACACCACGGCCCACCACGGCCCTTCCCAGTCCACCACAGCCCACCACAGACTGTCCCAGCCCACCACGGCCCGTCCCAGCCCACCACGGCCCACCCCAGCCCACCACGGCTCGTCCCAGCCCACCACAGCCCGTCCCAGCCCACCACGGTCCATCATAGCCCACCACAGTTCACCACAGCCCGTCCTAGCCCACCACGGCCCGTCCCAGCCCACCACGGCCCATCACAGCCCACCACAGTTCACCACAGCCCGTCCTAGCCCACCACGGCCCTTCCCAGTCCACCACAGCCCACCACGGCCTGTCCCAGCCCACCACGGCCCGTCCCAGCCCACCACGGCCCACCCCAGCCTACCACGGCCCGTCCCAGCCCACCACGGCCCATCACAGCCCACCACAGTTCACCACAGCCCGTCCTAGCCCAGCACGGCCCGTCCCATCCCACCACAGACCACCACGGCCCGTCCCAGCCCACCACAGCCCACCACAAACTGTCCTCGCCCACCACAGCCTGTCCCCACCCAGCAAAATCTCTCCCCGCCCACCACAGCCCATCCCAGCCCACCACAGCTCACCACAAACCACCACAGCCCACCACAGCCCGTCCCAGCCCATCCCAGCCCACGACAGCCCGTCACAGCCCGTCCCAGCCCACCGCAGCCCGTCCCAGCCCACAACAGCCAGTCCCAGCCCGTCCCAGCCCACCACAGCCCGTCCCAGCCCACCACAGCCCGTACCAGCCCACCACATCAAGTACCAGTCCGTCCTAGCCCACCACAGCTTGTCCCAGCCCACCACGGCCCGTCTCTGCTCACCACAGCACGTACCAGCCTGTCTCAGCCTACCACAGCCCGTCCCAGCATGTCCCAGCCCACCGCAGCCCGTCCCAGCCCACCGCAGCCCGTCCCAGCCCAGCGCAGCCCGTCACAGCCCAGCGCAGCCCGTCCCAGCCCAGCGCAGCCCGTCCCAGCCCACCGCAACCCGTCCCAGCCCGTCCCAGCCCACCACAGCCCGTCCCGGCTCACCACAGCTCGTCCCGTCCCAACACGGCTGACCACAGCCCATTACGGCCCACCACAGCCTGTCCCAGCCCACCACGGCCCGTCCCAGCCCACCACGGCCCGTCCCAGCCCACCACGGCCCGTCCCAGCCCACCTCAGCCCACCACAGCCCGTCCCAGCCCACCACAGCCCGTCCCAGCCCACCACAGCCCGTCCCAATTCACCACGGCCCGTCCCAGCCCACCACGGCCTGTCCCAGCGAACCACAGCCCGTCCAAGCCCACCACAGCCCACCATAGCCAGTCCTAGCCCACCACAGCCCGTCCAAGCCCATCACAGCTCGTGCCTGTCCATCCCAGCCCACCACAGCTCACCACAGCCCGTCCCAGCCCACCACAACCCGTCCAAGCCCACCACAGGTCGTACCTATCCATCCCAGCCCACCACAGCCCACCACAGCCCGTGCCAGCCAACCAGAGCCAGTCCCAGCCCACCACAACACGTCCAAGCCCACCACAGGTCGTACCTGTCCATCCCAGCCCACCACAGCCCGTGTCAGCCCGTCCCAGACCGTCCCAGCTCACCACAACCCACCACAGCCCGTCCCCACCCAGCAGAGCCCGTCCCCGCCCAGAAGAGCCCATCCCTGCCCAGCACAGCTCGTCCCAGCCTGTCCCAGGCCTTCCCAGCCCACCACAGCCCGTCCCGGCCCACCACAGCCCTGTCCGGCCCACCACGGCGCACCACAACCCACCACAACTTGTCCCAGCACACCACAGCCCGTCCTAGCCCACCACAGCCCGTCCCAGCCCACCACAGCCCGTCACAGCCCACCACAGCTTATCGCAGTCCACCACAGCCCGTCCCAGCCATTCACACATGACCCCAGCAAACCACAGCCCGTCCCAGCACACCGCAGCCCGTCCCAGCCCACCACGGCCCGTCCCAGCCCACCACGGCCCATAACAACCCACCACGGCCCGTCCCAGCCCACCACAGCCCACCACAGCCCGTCTCCGCCCACCACAACCTGTCCTCGCCCACCACAGCCTGTCCCCGCCCAGCAAAATCTCTCCCCGCCCACCAAAGCCAATCCCAGCCCACCACAGCTCACCACAAACCACCACAGCCCACTACAGCCCGTCCCAGACCATCCCAGCCCATCCCAGCCCACGACAGCCCGTCCCAGCCCACAACAGCCAGTCCCAGCTTGTCCCAGACCACCACAGCCCGTCCCAGCCCACCACAGCCCGTACCAGCCCACCACATCAAGTACCAGTCCGTCCTAGCCCACCACGGCCCGTCCAAGCCCACCACAGCCCGTCTCCGCTCACCACAGCACGTACCAGCCTGTCTCAGCCTACCACAGCCCGTCCCAGCATGTCCCAGCCCACCGCAGCCCGTCCCAGCCCATCACAGCTCGCCCCAGCCCGTCACAGCTCGTCCCAGCCCTTCCCAGCCCACCACAGCATGTCCCAGGCCCCCACAGCCCACGACAGCCCGTCCCAGCCCACGACAGCCCGTCCCATCCAACGACAGCCCGTCCCAGCCCACCACAGACCACTACAGCACACCACAGCCTACCGCAGCCCACCACAGCCCGTCCCAGCCCGTCACAGCTCGTCCCAGCCCGTCACAGCTCGTCCCAGCCCGTCCCAGCCCACCACGGCCCGTCCCGGCCCACCACGGCCCGTCCCAGCCCACCACAGCCTTTCCCAGCCCACCACAGCCCGTTCCAGCCCACCACAGACCGTCGCAGCTCACCACAGAAAGTCCCAGCCCATCCCAGCCCACCACAACCCGTCCCAGCTTACCACAGCCCACCACAGCCCGTGTCAGCCCGTCCCAGCTCACCACAACCCACCACAGCCCGCTCCAGCCCGCCACAGCCCGTCCCAGCCCACCACAGCCCGTCCCAGCCCACCACGGCCCGTCCCAGCTTGTCGCAGCCCACCACAGCGCGTCCCAGCCCACCACAGCCAACCACAGCCAGTCCCAGCCCGTCCCAGCCCACCACAGCCTGTCCTAGCCCATCCCAGCCCACCACGGCCCGTCCCAGCCCACCACGGCACATCACAGCCCGTCCCAGCCCTCCACAGCACACCACAGCCCACTACAGCCCATCCCAGCGCACCACAGCCCGTCCCAGCCCACCACAGCCCGTCCCAGCCTGTCCCAGCTCATCCCAGCCCACCATAGCCCACCACAGTTTGTCCCAGCCCACAACAGGCCACTACAGCACACCACAGGCCACTACAGCACACCACAGCCCGTCACAGCTCGTCCCAGCCCGTCACAGCTTGTCCCAGCCCTTCCCAGCCCACCACAGCATGTCCCAGGCCCCCACAGCCCACGACAGCCCGTCCCAGCCCACGACAGCCCGTCCCAGCCCACCACAGCCCGTCCCAGCCCATCACAGACCACTACAGCACACCACAGCCTACCGCAGCCCACCACAGCCAGTCCCAGCCCGGCACAGCTCGTCCCAGCCCGTCCCAGCCCACCATGGCCCGTCCCAGCCCACCACAGCCCACCACAGTTCGTCTCAGTCCTCCACAACCCGTCCCAGTCCACCACGGCCCGTCCTGGCCCACCACGGCCCGGCCCGGCCCACCACGACCCGTCCCGGCCCACCACGGCCCGTCCCGGCCCACCACGGCCTGTCCCGGCCCACCAAGGCCCGTCCCGGCCCACCACGGCCCGTCCCGGCCCACCACGGCCCGTCCTGGCACACCACGGCCAGTCCCAGCCCACCAAGGCCCGTCCCAGCCCACCGCAGCTCGTCCCAGCCAACCGCAGCCAATCCCAGCCCGTCCCAGCCCGTCCCAGCCCACCGCAGTCCGTCCCAGCCCACCACAGCCCCTTCCAGCCGTCCCAGCAAATCCCAGCCCACCACAGCCCGTCTCAGCTCACCACAGCGCGTCCCAGGCCACCACACCCACCACAGCCCGTCCCAGCCCATTCCAGCCCACCACAGCCCACCGCAGACGGTCCCAGCCCACCACAGCCCACCACAGCCAGTCCCAACCCACCACAGCCCACCACAGCCCGTCCCGGCCCACCAGAGCCCATCCCGGCTTACCACAGCCCGTCCCGGCCCACCACGGCCCGTCCCGGCCCGTCCCAGCCCACAGCCTGTCCCAGCTCACCACATCCCGTCCCAGACCTTGCCAGCCCACCACAGCCCACTACAGACCGTCCCAGCCCGTCCAAGCCCACCACAGCACGTCCCCACCCACCACAGCCCGTCCCTGTCCACCACATCCCGTCCCAGCCCACCGCAGCCCGTCCCAGCCCACCACAGTCGACCACAGCCCGTCCCAACTCACCACAGCCCACCACAGCCCGTCCTGGCCTACCAGAGCCCGTCCCGGATTACCATGGCCCGTCCCAGCGAACCACAGCCCGTCCCAGCACACCACAGCCCGTCCCTAGCCCAACACAGCCCGTCCCAGCCCGTGCCAGCCCATCCCAGCCCGTCCCAGCCCACCACAGCCCGTCCCCGCCCGTCCCAGCCCACCACAGACCAGCACAGCCCGTCCCAGCCCACCACAGCCCGTCCCAGCCCGTCGCAGCCCGTCCCAGCCCACCACAGACCGTCCCAGCCCACCACAGACCGTCCCAGCCCACCACAGACCGTTCCAGACCACCACAGCCCGTCCCCGCCCACCACAGCCCGTCCCATCCCACCACAGCCCGTCCCTGCCCACCACAGCCCGTCCCCGCCCACCACAGCCCGTCCCCGCCCACCACAGCCCGTCCCCGCCCACCACAGCCCGTCCCCGCCCACCACAGGCACTACGGCCCACCATGGCTCACCATGGCTCACGACAGCCCACCACAGCCGGTTACAGCCTGTCCCAGCCCGTCCCGGCCCACCACGGCCCGTCCCGGCCCACCTGTGTTAGGAACAGTATCTCACCTTCTTGATTTTGGCACCTCCTTTCGCTATGATGTTCTTGTGGAACTGTTTGCAGATGGGGACAGAAATAGAAAAGCTGTTTTCAACCTAAGGGAGAAAGGAAGGGAGACCTGAAGATTACACTGTCGTGGCAAGGGAGGCCCGACTTCAGGAGCTCTGATAAACGAGCTTTTGAAAACAGACTCAAGGAAGTTCTCTATACGAGGGACTTTTGTAAGACTAAACAAAGGCAAGGACGTTCCCCTATAGCCTTCCCATAACAGGTACTACCCCCTGCCTCCATTCAGCCAAAACAGCGCCGACAGCTCCCTCCTCTTGAGGTGTTTTAGCTCTACCCAAGCCAGTAGAGCTCTGCTTTGCCCCAGGGTTATCCAGGCACGTAGAAGGGAAGAGCAGGCAGACCTCCTTACCAGGTCTGCCACCATCTTTTCCATCGCAGCCCACCACAGCCCGTCTCAGCTCACCACCGCTCTTCCCAGCGCACCACAACCACCACGGCCCGTCCCGGCCCATCACGGCCCACCAGAGCCAGTCCCGGCCCATCCCAGCCTGTCCCATCCGGTCCCAGCCCGTCCCGTCCCATCCCAGAACAGCCCGTCCCAGCCTGTCGCGTCCCGTCCCAGCTCGTCCCGTCCCGTCCCAGGCCTTCCCAGCCCACCGCAGCCCGTCCCAGCCCGTCACAGCTCGTCCCAGCTCATGAAAGCCCGTCCCAGCTTACCACATCCCGTCCCAGCTTACCACAGCCCATCACAGCCCACCACGTTCCACCACAGCCCACCACAGCCTGTCCCAGCCCACCATGGCCCGTCCCAGCCCACCACGGCCCGTCCCGGCCCGCCACAGCCCACCAGAGCCTGTCCCGGCCCACCCCGGCCCATCACAGCCCGTCTCAGCTCATCACAGCTCGTCCCAGCCCACCACAGCCCGTCCCAGCCCACCACAGCCCGTCTCAGCCCACCACAGCCCGTCTCAGCCCGTCCCAGCCTGTCCCAGCTCATCCCAGCCCACCACAGCCCACCACAGTTTGTCCCAGCCCACCACAGCCCGTCCCAGCCCACCACAGGCCACTACAGCATACCACAGGCCACTACAACACACCACAGCCCGTCACAGCTCGTCCCAGCTCGTCACAGCACGTCACATCCCACCACAGCCCACCCCAGCATGTCCCAGGCCCCCACAGCCCACGACAGCCCTTCCCAGCCCACGACAGCCCATCCCAGCCCACCACAGCCCATCCCAGCCCACCACAGAACACCACAGACCACTACAGAGCACCACAGCCTACCGCAATCCACCACAGCCCGCCCCAGCTCGTCCCAGCCCATCCCCGCCCACCACAGCCCGTCCCCGCCCACCACAGCCCGTCTCAGCCCGTCCCAGCCTGTCCCAGCTCATCCCAGCCCACCACAGCCCACCACAGTTTGTCCCAGCCCACCACAGCCCGTCCCAGCCCACCACAGGCCACTACAGCATACCACAGGCCACTACAACACACCACAGCCCGTCACAGCTCGTCCCAGCTCGTCACAGCACGTCACATCCCACCACAGCCCACCCCAGCATGTCCCAGGCCCCCACAGCCCACGACAGCCCTTCCCAGCCCACGACAGCCCATCCCAGCCCACCACCACCCACCACAGCCCGTCCCAGCCCACCACAGCCCGTCCCAGCCCACCACAGCCCGTGCCAGCCCACCACAGCCCGTCCCAGCCCACCACAGACCACTACAGAACACCACAGCCTACCGCAGCCCACCACAGCCCGTCCCAGCTCGTCCCAGCCCGTCCCTGCCCACCACAGCCCGTCCCCGCCCACCACAGACCGTCCCCGCCCACCACAGCGCGTCCCCGCCCACCACAGCCCGTCCCCGCCCACCACAGCCCGTCCCAGCTCGTCCCAGCCCGTCCCAGGCCTTCCCAGCCCACCACAGCACGTCCTGGACCACGACAGCCCGTCCCGGACCTACCACAATCCGTCCCCGACCACCACAGCAGGTCCAAGCCCACCACAGCCTGTGCCAGCCCACCACAGACCGTCCCAGCTCTCCACAGCTCTCCATAGCCCGTCCCAATCCTCCACAGCCCATCCCAGCCCACCACAGCCCGTCCCAGCCCACCACAGCCCGTCCCAGCCCACCACAGCCCGTCCCAGCCCACCACAGCCCATCCCAGCCCACCACAGCAAGTCCCAGCCCACCACAGCCCCACCCAGCCCATCACAGGCCACTACAGCACACCACAGCCTAGCGCAGACCACCACAGCCCGTCCCACCCCGTCACAGCTCGTCCCAGCCCGACACAGCCCACCACAGCCCGTCTCAGCTCACCACAGCCTGTCCCAGCCCACCACGGCCCACCACAGCCCGTCCCAGCTAAACACAGTCCGTCCCAGCCCGTCCCAGCCCACCACACTCACCACAACTCGTCCCAGACCGTTCCAGCACAGCACAGCCCATCCAAGCCCACCACAGCCCGTCCCAGCCCACCATAGCCGTTCTAGCCCGTCCCAGCCCACCACAGCCCTTCCCAGTCCCCCACAGCCCACCACAGCCCCTCCCAGCCCTACACAGGCCGTCCCAGCCCACCACAGTGCGTCCAAGTCCGTCCCAGCCCACCAGAGCCCGTCCCAGCCCTCCACAGCCCACCAGAGCCTGTCCCGGCCCACCCCGGCCCACCACAGCCCGTCTCAGCTCATCACAGCTCGTCCCAGCCCACCACAGCCCGTCCCAGCCCACCACAGCCCGTCCCAGCCCACCACAACCAACCACAGCCCGTCCCCATCCCACCACAGCCTGTCCCAGCCCACCACAGCCCGTTCCAGCCCACCACAGCCCTTTCCAGCCCACCGCAGCCTGTCCCAGCCCACCATGGCACACCACAGCCCACCACAGCCCGTCCCAGCCCACCACAGCCCACCATGGCTTACCACGGCCCACCACAGCCTGTCCCAGCCCATCCCAGACCACCACAGCCCGTCACAGCCCGTCCCAGCCCACCACATAAAGTACCAGCCCATAGAAGCCCACCACAGCCCGTCCCAGCCCACCACGGCCCGTCCGAGCCCACCCCAGCCCACCAAAGCCCACCACAGCCCATCTCAGCTCACCACAACCCGTACCAGACCACCACAGCCCACCACAGCCGGTTACAGCTTATCACAGCCCATCCCAGCCCACCACAGCCCGTCCCAGCCCACCACAGCCCGTCCCGGACCTACCAGAACCCGTCCCTGACCACCACAGCAGGTCCAAGCCCACCACAGCCCGTCCCAGCCCACCAGAGCCCGTCCCAGCCCTCCACAGCCCACCAGAGCCTGTCCCGGCCCACCCCGGCCCATCACAGCCCGTCTCAGCTCATCACAGCTCGTCCCAGCCCACCACAGCCCGTCCCAGCCCACCACAGCCCGTCCCAGCCCACCACAACCAACCACAGCCCGTCCCCATCCCACCACAGCCTGTCCCAGCCCACCACAGCCCGTTCCAGCCCACCACAGCCCTTTCCAGCCCACCGCAGCCTGTCCCAGCCCACCATGGCACACCACAGCCCACCACAGCCCGTCCCAGCCCACCACAGCCCACCATGGCTTACCACGGCCCACCACAGCCTGTCCCAGCCCATCCCAGACCACCACAGCCCGTCACAGCCCGTCCCAGCCCACCACATAAAGTACCAGCCCATAGAAGCCCACCACAGCCCGTCCCAGCCCACCACGGCCCGTCCGAGCCCACCCCAGCCCACCAAAGCCCACCACAGCCCATCTCAGCTCACCACAACCCGTACCAGACCACCACAGCCCACCACAGCCGGTTACAGCTTATCACAGCCCATCCCAGCCCACCACAGCCCGCCCCAGCCCACCACAGCCCATCCCGGACCTACCAGAACCCGTCCCTGACCACCACAGCAGGTCCAAGCCCACCACAGCCCGTCCCAGCCCACCACAGCCTGTCCCAACCCACCACAGCCCATTCCAGCCCTTCCCAACCCACCACAGCCGGTTTGAGACCACCAGAGCTCGTCCCCGCCCACCACAGCCCGTCCCCGCCCACCACAGCCCGTCCCAGCTCGTCCCAGCCCGTCCCAGGCCTTCCCAGCCCACCACAGCCCGTCCCGGACCACGACAGCCCATCCCGGACCTACCACAACCCGTCCCCGACCACCACAGCAGGTCCAAGCCCACCACAGCCTGTGCCAGCCCACCACACACCGTGCCAGCCCACCATAGCCCATGCCAACCCACCACAGCCCATTCCAGCCCTTCCCAGCCCACCACAGCCCGGTCCATACCAGCAGAGCCCGTCCCAGCCCACCACGGCCCGTCCCAGCCCACCACAGACCACCACAGTTCGTCCCAGCCCGCCACAACCCGTCCCAGCCCACCACGGCCCGTCCCGGCCCACCACGGCCCGTCCCGGCCCACCACGGCCCGTCCCAGGCCACCACGGCCCGTCCCAGGCCACCACGGCACGTCCCAGCCCACCACAGACCACCACAGTTCGTCCCAGTCCGCCACAACCAGTCCCAGCCCACCACAACCCGTCCCAGCTCGCCACAGCCCGTCCCGGCCCACCACGGCCCGTCCCGGCCCACCACGGCCCGTCCCGGCCCACCGCGGCCCGTCCCGGCCCACCACAGCTCGTTACAGACCACCACAGACCGTCGCAGCTCACCACAGAAAGTCCCAGCCCGTCACAGAACACCACAACCCGTCACCGCCCACCACAGCCCTTCCAAGGCGTCCCAGCCCGTCCCAGCCCACCACAACCAACCACAGCCCGTCCCCGTCCCACCACAGCCTGTCCCAGCCCACCACAGCCCTTTCCAGCCCACCGCAGCCTGTCCCAGCCCACCATGGCACACCACAGCCCACCACAGCCCGTCCCAGCCCACCACAGCCCACCATGGCTTACCACGGCCCACCACAGCCTGTCCCAGCCCATCCCAGACCACCACAGCCCGTCCCAGCCCACCACAGGCCACCACAGCCCGTCCCAGCTCACTACAGCCCGTCCCAGCTCACCACAGCCCGTCCCGGCCCACCACAGCTTGTCCCAGCTCATACCAGCCGACCACAGCCCGTCACAGCCCGTCCCAGCTCACCACATAAAGTAACAGCCCATAGAAGCCCACCACAGCCCGTCCCAGCCCACCAGAGCCCGTCCCAGCCCACCACAGCATGTCCCAGGTCCCCACAGCCCACGAAAGCCCATCCCAGCCCACGACAGCCCGTCCCAGCCCACGACAGCCCGTCCCAGCCCATCACAGACCACTACAGCACAGCACAGCCTACCACAGCCCACCACAGCCCGTCCCAGCCAGGCACAGCTCGTCCCAGCCCGTCCCAGCCCACCACGGCCCATCCCAGCCCACCACAGACCACCACAGTTCGTCCCAGTCCGCCACAACCCGTCCCAGCCCACCACAGCCTGTCCCAGCCCACCACAGCCTGTCCCAGCCAAACACAGCCTGTCCCGGCCCACCACGGCCCGTCCCGGCCCACCACGGCCCGTCCCGGCCCACCACGGCCCGTCCCGGCCCACCACAACCAACCACAGCCCACCACAGCCCGTCCCAGCCCGGCACAGCTCGTCCCAGCCCACCACGGCCCGTCCCAGCCCACCACAGACCACCACAGTTCGTCCCAGTCCGCCACAACCCGTCCCAGCCCGCCACGGCGCGTCCCAGCCCACCACGGCCCGTCCCAGCCCACCACGGCCCGTCCCGGCCCACCACGGCCCGTCCCGGCCCACCACAGCCTGTCCCAGCCAAACACAGCCTGTCCCAGCCAAACACAGCCTGTCCTAGCCAAACACAGCCTGTCCCGGCCCACCACAGCCCGTCCCAGCCCACCACAGCCTGTCCCAGCCAAATACAGCCTGTCCTAGCCAAACACAGCCTGTCCCAGCCCACCACGGCCCACCACAGCCCACCACAGTTCACCACGGGCCATCTCAGACCACCATGACCTGTCCCAGCCCACCATGGCCCACCACAGCCCATCCCTTCCCAAACCGGCTCAAAACGGCCCACCACAGCCCACCACGGCCCATACCAGCCCACCACGGCCCACCACAGCCCACCACAGTTCACCACGGGCCATCTCAGACCACCATGACCTGTCCCAGCCCACCACGGCCCACCACAGCCCATCCCTTCCCATACCGGCTCAAAACGGCCCACCACGGCCCACCACAGTTCACCACGGCCCGTCCCAGCCCACCACGCCCCACCACAGACCATCCCAGTCCACCACACACCGTCCCAGCATGTCCCAGCCTGTCCCAACCCACCACAGCCTGTTCCAGACCACCACAGCCCGTCCCAGCCCACCACAGCCCGTCACAGCACACCACAGCCCGTCCCTAGCCCACCACAGCCCGTCCCAGCCCACCACAGCCCGTCCCAGCCCACCACAGCCCGTCCCAGCCCACCACAGCCCGTCCCCGCCCGTCCCAACCCACCACAGACCAACATAGCCCGTCCCAGCCCGTCGCAGCCTGCCGCAGCCCGTCCCAGCCCGCCACAGCCCGTCCCAGCCCACCACAGACCATTCCAGACCACCACATCCCGTCCCCGCCCACCATAGCCCGTCCCCGCCCACCACAGCCCGTCCCAGCCCATCACAGCCGGTCCCAGCTCGTTCCAGACAACCAGAACTCGTCTCAGCCCGTCCCAGCCCACCACAGCCCGTCTCAAGCTCAGCAGAACCCACCACAGCCCAACACAGCCTGTCCCAGCCCGTCCCAGACCACCACAGCCCGTCCCAGCACAGCACAGCACGTACCAGCCCGTCCCAGCCCACCACAGCCCGTCCCAGCCCCTCCCAGCCCACCACAGCCTGTCCCAGCCCACCACAGCCCGACCCAGCCCACCACAGCCCGTCCCAGCCCACCACAGCCTGTCCCAGCCCATCCCAGCCCACGACAGCCCGTCACAGCCCGTCCCAGCACACCACAGCCCGTCCCAGCCCACCACAGCCCGTCCCAGCCCACCACAGTCCGTCCCAGCCCACCACAGCCCGTCCCAGCACACCACAGCCCGTCCCAGCACACCACAGCCCGTCCCAGCACACCACAGCCCGTCCCAGCACGGCCCAGCACACCACAGCCCGTCCAAGCCCACCACAGCCCGTCCCAGCCCACCACAGCCCGTCCCAGCCCACCACAGCCCGTCCCAGCCCACCACAGCCCGTCCCAGCCCACCACAGCTCGTCCCAGCCCACCACAGCTCGTCCCAGCCCACCACACCCCGTCCCAGCCCGTCCCAGCCCACCAGAGCCTGTCCCAGCCCATCCCAGACCACCACAGCCCGTCTCAAGCTCACCAGAACCCACCACAGCCCACCACAGCCTGTCCCAGACCATCACGGCCCACCACAGCCCATCCCAGCCCACCACGGCCCACCACAGCCCACCACGGGCCATCTCAGACCACCATGACCTGTCCCAGCCCACCACGGCCCACCACAGCCCATCCCATCCCATACCGGCTCAAAACGGCTCACCACGGCCCACCACGGTTCACCACGGCCCGTCCCAGCCCACCACGCCCCACCACAGCCCGTCCCTGCCCACCACAGCCCGTCCCAGCACACCACAGACCATCCCAGTCCACCACACACCGTCCCAGCATGTCCCAGCCTGTCCCAACCCACCACAGCCTGTTCCAGCCCACCACAGCCCGTCCCCGCCCGTCCCAGCCCACCACAGCCCAGCACAGCCCGTCCCAGCCCACCACAGCCCGTCCCAGCACACCACAGCCCGTCCCAGACCGTCGCAGCCTGCCGCAGCCCGTCCAAGCCCACTACAGACCGTCCCAGCCCACCACACACCATTCCAGACGACCACAGCCCGTCCCCGCCCACCACAGCCCGTTCCAGGCCACCACAGCACGTCCCAGCTCGTTCCAGACCACCAGAACTCGTCTCAGCCCGTCCCAGCCCACCACAGCCCGTCTCAAGCTCAGCAGAACCCACCACAGCCCACCACAGCCTGTCCCGTCCCGTCCCAGCCCACCACGGCCCGTCACAGCCCACCACGGCCCGTCCCAGCCCACCACGGCCCGTCCCAGCCCACCACGGACCATAACAACCCACCACAGCCCGTCCCAGCCCACCACGGCCCGTCCCAGCCCACCACGGCCCGTCCCAGCCCACCACGGCCCGTCCCAGCCCTTCCCAGCCCACCACAGCCCTCCACAGCCAGTCCCAGCCCGTCCCAACCCGCCCCAGCCCACCACGGCCCGTCCCAGCCCACCACGACCTGTCCCAGCCCACCACGACCCACCACAGCCGGTTACAGCTTATCACAGCCCGTCCCAGCCCAACACAGGCCGTCTCTGCTCACCACCAGAGCCCGTCCCAGCCCACCACGGCCCGTCCCTGCCCAACACGGCCCGTCCCAGCCCACCACGGCTCTCCACAGCTCTCCATAGCCCGGTCCAATCCTCCACAGCCCGTCCCAGCCCAACACAGCCCGTCCCAGCCCACCACAGCCCGTCCCCGCCCACCACAGCCCGTCCCAGCCGTCCCAGCAAATCCCAGCCCACCACAGCCCGTCTCAGCTCACTACAGCACGTCCCTGTCCACCACACCCACCACAGCCCGTCCCAGCCCATTCCAGCCCACCACAGCCTGTCCCAGCTCACCACAACCCACCACAGCCAACCGCAGCCGGTCCCAGCCCACCACAGCCCACTGCAGCCCGTCCCCGCCCACCACAGCCCGTCCCAGCCCATCACAGCCCGTCCCAGCTCGTTCCAGACAACCAGAACTCGTCTCAGCCCGTCCCAGCCCACCACAGCCCGTCTCAAGCTCAGCAGAACCCACCACAGCCCACCACAGCCCATCCCAGCCCACCACAGCCCGTCCCAGCACACCACAGCACGTACCAGCCCGTCCCAGCCCACCACAGCCCGTCCCAGCCCACCACAGCCCATCCCAGCCCACCACAGCCCGTCCCAGCCCACCACAGCCCGTCCCAGCCCACCACAGCCCGTCCCAGCCCACCACAGCCCACCACAGCCTGTCCCAGCCCATCCCAGCCCACGACAGCCCGTCACAGCCCGTCCCAGCATACCACAGCCCGTCCCAGCCCACCACAGCCCGTCCCAGCCCACCACAGCCCGTCCCAGCCCACCACAGCCCGTCCAAGCCCACCACAGCCCGTCCCAGCCCACCACAGCCCGTCCCAGCCCACCACAGCCCGTCCTAGCACGGCCCAGCACACCACAGCCCATCCTAGCCCACCACAGCCCATCCTAGCCCACCACAGCCCGTCCCAGCCCGTCCCAGGCCACAACAGCCCGTCCCTGCCCACCACAGCCCGTCCCAGCCCGTTCCAGACCACCAGAACCCGTCCCAGCCCGTCCCAGACCACCACAGCCCGACTCAAGCTCACCAAAACCCACCACATCCCACCACAGCCCAACACGGCCCGTCCCAGCCCACCACTGCCCACCACAGCCCACCACAGTTCACCACGGCCCATCCCATCCCACCACGGCCCGTCTCAGCCCACCACGGCCCGTCCCAGCCCACCACAGCCCGTCCCAGCCCGTCCCAGCCCACCACAGGCCGTCCCTGCCCATTACAGCCCACCACAGCCCATCCCAGACCACCACAGCCCGTCTCAAGCTCACCAGAACCCACCACAGCCCACCACAGCCCATCCCAGACCACCACGGCCCACCACAGCCCACCACGTCCCGTCCTAGCCCACCACGGCCCGCCACAGCCCACCACGGCCCACCACATCCCGTCCCAGCCCACCACAGCCCATCCCAGGCCACCACAGCCCGTCCCAGCCCACCACAGCCCGTCCCCGCCCACCACAGCCCACCACAGACCAGCATAGCCCGTCTCAGCCCGTCGCAGCCTGCCGCAGCCCGTCCCAGCCCACCACAGCCCGTCCCAGCCCACCACAGACCATTCCAGACCACCACATCCCGTCCCAGCCCACCACAGCCCGTCCCCGCCCACCACGGCCCGTCCCAGCCCATCACAGCCCGTCCCAGCTCGTTCCAGACAACCAGAACTCGTCTCAGCCCGTCCCAGCCCACCACAGCCCGTCTCAAGCTCAGCAGAACCCACCACAGCCCACCATGGCCCGTCCCAGACCACCACAGCCCACCACAGCCCGTCCCAGCACACCACAGCCCGTCCGAGCACACCACAGCACGTCCCAGCCCGTCCCAGCACACCACAGCCCGTCCCAGCCCGTCCCAGCCCACCACAGCCCGTCCCAGCCCACCACAGCCCGTCCCAGACCACCACAGCCCGTGCCAGCCCACCACAGCCCGTGCCAGCCCATCCCAGCCCACCACAGCCCGTCCCAGCCTGTTCCAGACCACCAGAGCCCATCCCAGCCCGTCCCAGCCCACCACGGCCCACCACAGCCCACCACGGGCCATCTCAGACCACCATGACCTGTCCCAGCCCACCACGGCCCACCACAGCCCATCCCTTCCCATACCGGCTCAAAACGGCCCACCACGGCCCACCACAGCCCACCACGGTTCACCACGGCCCGTCCCAGCCCACCACGCCCCACCACAGACCATCCCAGTCCACCACACACCGTCCCAGCATGTCCCAGCCTGTCCCAACCCACCACAGCCTGTTCCAGACCACCACAGCCCGTCCGAGCCCACCACAGCCCGTCCCAGCACACCACAGCCCGTCCCTAGCCCACCACAGCCCGTCCCTAGCCCACCACAGCCCGTCCCCGCCCACCACAGCCCGTCCCCGCCCACCACAGCCCACCACAGACCAGCATAGCCCGTCCCAGCCCGTCGCAGCCTGCCGCAGCCCGTCCCAGCCCACCACAGCCCGTCCCAGCCCACCACAGACCATTCCAGACCACCACATCCCGTCCCAGCCCACCACAGCTCGTCCCCGCCCACCACGGCCCGTCCCAGCCCATCACAGCCCGTCCAAGCTCGTTCCAGACAACCAGAACTCGTCTCAGCCCGTCCCAGCCCACCACAGCCCGTCTCAAGCTCAGCAGAACCCACCACAGCCCACCATGGCCCGTCCCAGACCACCACAGCCCACCACAGCCCGTCCCAGCACACCACAGCCCGTCCGAGCACACCACAGCACGTCCCAGCCCGTCCCAGCCCACCACAGCCCGTCCCAGCCCGTCCCAGCCCGTCCCAGCCCACCACAGCCCGTCCCAGCCCACCACAGCCCGTGCCAGCCCACCACAGCCCGTGCCAGCCCACCACAGCCCGTGCCAGCCCATCCCAGCCCACCACAGCCCGTCCCAGCCTGTTCCAGACCACCAGAGCCCATCCCAGCCCGTCCCAGCCCACCACAGCCCGTCTCAAGCTCACCAGAACCCACCACAGCCTGTCCCAGACTACCACGGCCCACCACAGCCCACCATGGCCCGTCCCAGCCCACCACAGCCGACCACAGCGAACCACGGCCCACCACAGCCCACCACAGCCCGTCCCAGCCCACCACGGACCGTCCCAGCCGTCCCAGCAAATCCCAGCCCACCACAGCCCATCTCAGCTCACTACAGCGCGTCCCAGTCCACCACACCCACCACAGCCCGTCCCAGCCCATTCCAGCCCACCACAGCCTGTCACAGCTCACCACAACCCACCACAGCCAACCGCAGCCGGTCCCAGCCCACCACAGCCCACCGCAGCCCGTCCCAGCCCACCGCAGCCCGTCCCAGCCCACCACAGCCCACCGCAGCCCGTCCCACCACTCCAGAGTCCATCCCAGCCCACAACGGCCCGTCACAGCTTACCACGGCCCACCACGGCTTTCCACGGCCCATCCCAGCCCACCACGGCCCTTCCCAGCCCGCCACGGCCCGTCCCAGCCCACCACGGCCCGTCCCAGCCCACCACGGCCCGTTCCAGACCACCATGTCCCGTCCCAGCTCGCCACAGCCCGTCCCAGCCCGCCACAGACCACCACAGTTCGTCCCGGCCCACCACGGCCCGTCCCGGCCTACTACGGCTCGTCCCAGCCCACCACGGCCCGTCCCAGCCCGCCACGGCCCGTCCCAGCCCGCCACGGCCCGTCCCAGCCCGTCCCAGCCCACCACAGCCCACCAAAGCCAGTCCCAGCCCGTCCCAACCGGCCCCAGCCCACCACGGCCCGTCCCAGCCCACCACGACCCGTCCCAGCCCAACACAGCCCACCACAGCCGGTTACAGCTTATCACAGCCCGTCCCAGCCCAACACAGCCCACCACAGCCGGTTACAGCTTATCACAGCCCGTCCCAGCCCAACACAGGCCGTCTCTGCTCACCACCAGAGCCCGTCCCAGCCCACCACGGCCCGTCCCAGCCCACCATGGCCCGTCCCAGCCCACAACGGCTCTCCACAGCTCACCACGGCTCTCCACAGCTCACCACGGCCCGTCCCCGCCCACCACAGCCCGTCCCCGCCCATCACAGGCCACTACAGCACACCACAGCCTACCGCAAACCACCACAGCCCGTCCCACCCCGTCACAGCTCGTACCAGCCCGACACAGCCCACCACAGCCCGTCTCAGCTCACCACAGCCCGTCCCAGCCCACCACAGCCCATCCCAGCCCACCACAGCAAGTCCCAGCCCACCACAGCCCCACCCAGCCCATCACAGGCCACTACAGCACACCACAGCCTAGCGCAGACCACCACAGCCCGTCCCACCCCGTCACAGCTCGTCCCAGCCCGACACAGCCCACCACAGCCCGTCTCAGCTCACCACAGCCTGTCCCAGCCCACCACGGCCCACCACAGCCCGTCCCAGCTAAACACAGTCCGTCCCAGCCCGTCCCAGCCCACCACACTCACCACAACTCGTCCCAGACCGTTCCAGCACAGCACAGCCCATCCAAGCCCACCACAGCCCGTCCCAGCCCACCATAGCCGTTCTAGCCCGTCCCAGCCCACCACAGCCCTTCCCAGTCCCCCACAGCCCACCACAGCCCCTCCCAGCCCTACACAGGCCGTCCCAGCCCACCACAGTGCGTCCAAGTCCGTCCCAGCCCACCAGAGCCCGTCCCAGCCCTCCACAGCCCACCAGAGCCTGTCCCGGCCCACCCCGGCCCACCACAGCCCGTCTCAGCTCATCACAGCTCGTCCCAGCCCACCACAGCCCGTCCCAGCCCACCACAGCCCGTCCCAGCCCACCACAACCAACCACAGCCCGTCCCCATCCCACCACAGCCTGTCCCAGCCCACCACAGCCCGTTCCAGCCCACCACAGCCCTTTCCAGCCCACCGCAGCCTGTCCCAGCCCACCATGGCACACCACAGCCCACCACAGCCCGTCCCAGCCCACCACAGCCCACCATGGCTTACCACGGCCCACCACAGCCTGTCCCAGCCCATCCCAGACCACCACAGCCCGTCACAGCCCGTCCCAGCCCACCACATAAAGTACCAGCCCATAGAAGCCCACCACAGCCCGTCCCAGCCCACCACGGCCCGTCCGAGCCCACCCCAGCCCACCAAAGCCCACCACAGCCCATCTCAGCTCACCACAACCCGTACCAGACCACCACAGCCCACCACAGCCGGTTACAGCTTATCACAGCCCATCCCAGCCCACCACAGCCCGTCCCAGCCCACCACAGCCCGTCCCGGACCTACCAGAACCCGTCCCTGACCACCACAGCAGGTCCAAGCCCACCACAGCCCGTCCCAGCCCACCAGAGCCCGTCCCAGCCCTCCACAGCCCACCAGAGCCTGTCCCGGCCCACCCCGGCCCATCACAGCCCGTCTCAGCTCATCACAGCTCGTCCCAGCCCACCACAGCCCGTCCCAGCCCACCACAGCCCGTCCCAGCCCACCACAACCAACCACAGCCCGTCCCCATCCCACCACAGCCTGTCCCAGCCCACCACAGCCCGTTCCAGCCCACCACAGCCCTTTCCAGCCCACCGCAGCCTGTCCCAGCCCACCATGGCACACCACAGCCCACCACAGCCCGTCCCAGCCCACCACAGCCCACCATGTCTTACCACGGCCCACCACAGCCTGTCCCAGCCCATCCCAGACCACCACAGCCCGTCACAGCCCGTCACAGCCCACCACATAAAGTACCAGCCCATAGAAGCCCACCACAGCCCGTCCCAGCCCACCACGGCCCGTCCGAGCCCACCCCAGCCCACCAAAGCCCACCACAGCCCATCTCAGCTCACCACAACCCGTACCAGACCACCACAGCCCACCACAGCCGGTTACAGCTTATCACAGCCCATCCCAGCCCACCACAGCCCGTCCCAGCCCACCACAGCCCATCCCGGACCTACCAGAACCCGTCCCTGACCACCACAGCAGGTCCAAGCCCACCACAGCCCGTCCCAGCCCACCACAGCCTGTCCCAACCCACCACAGCCCATTCCAGCCCTTCCCAACCCACCACAGCCGGTTTGAGACCACCAGAGCTCGTCCCCGCCCACCACAGCCCGTCCCCGCCCACCACAGCCCGTCCCAGCTCGTCCCAGCCCGTCCCAGGCCTTCCCAGCCCACCACAGCCCGTCCCGGACCACGACAGCCCATCCCGGACCTACCACAACCCGTCCCCGACCACCACAGCAGGTCCAAGCCCACCACAGCCTGTGCCAGCCCACCACACACCGTGCCAGCCCACCATAGCCCATGCCAACCCACCACAGCCCATTCCAGCCCTTCCCAGCCCACCACAGCCCGGTCCATACCAGCAGAGCCCGTCCCAGCCCACCACGGCCCGTCCCAGCCCACCACAGACCACCACAGTTCGTCCCAGCCCGCCACAACCCGTCCCAGCCCACCACGGCCCGTCCCGGCCCACCACGGCCCGTCCCGGCCCACCATGGCCCGTCCCAGGCCACCACGGCCCGTCCCAGGCCACCACGGCACGTCCCAGCCCACCACAGACCACCACAGTTCGTCCCAGTCCGCCACAACCAGTCCCAGCCCACCACAACCCGTCCCAGCTCGCCACAGCCCGTCCCGGCCCACCACGGCCCGTCCCGGCCCACCACGGCCCGTCCCGGCCCACCGCGGCCCGTCCCGGCCCACCACAGCTCGTTACAGACCACCACAGACCGTCGCAGCTCACCACAGAAAGTCCCAGCCCGTCACAGAACACCACAACCCGTCACCGCCCACCACAGCCCTTCCAAGGCGTCCCAGCCCGTCCCAGCCCACCACAACCAACCACAGCCCGTCCCCGTCCCACCACAGCCTGTCCCAGCCCACCACAGCCCTTTCCAGCCCACCGCAGCCTGTCCCAGCCCACCATGGCACACCACAGCCCACCACAGCCCGTCCCAGCCCACCACAGCCCACCATGGCTTACCACGGCCCACCACAGCCTGTCCCAGCCCATCCCAGACCACCACAGCCCGTCCCAGCCCACCACAGGCCACCACAGCCCGTCCCAGCTCACTACAGCCCGTCCCAGCTCACCACAGCCCGTCCCGGCCCACCACAGCTTGTCCCAGCTCATACCAGCCGACCACAGCCCGTCACAGCCCGTCCCAGCTCACCACATAAAGTAACAGCCCATAGAAGCCCACCACAGCCCGTCCCAGCCCACCAGAGCCCGTCCCAGCCCACCACAGCATGTCCCAGGTCCCCACAGCCCACGAAAGCCCATCCCAGCCCACGACAGCCCGTCCCAGCCCACGACAGCCCGTCCCAGCCCATCACAGACCACTACAGCACAGCACAGCCTACCACAGCCCACCACAGCCCGTCCCAGCCAGGCACAGCTCGTCCCAGCCCGTCCCAGCCCACCACGGCCCATCCCAGCCCACCACAGACCACCACAGTTCGTCCCAGTCCGCCACAACCCGTCCCAGCCCACCACAGCCTGTCCCAGCCCACCACAGCCTGTCCCAGCCAAACACAGCCTGTCCCGGCCCACCACGGCCCGTCCCGGCCCACCACGGCCCGTCCCGGCCCACCACGGCCCGTCCCGGCCCACCACAACCAACCACAGCCCACCACAGCCCGTCCCAGCCCGGCACAGCTCGTCCCAGCCCACCACGGCCCGTCCCAGCCCACCACAGACCACCACAGTTCGTCCCAGTCCGCCACAACCCGTCCCAGCCCGCCACGGCGCGTCCCAGCCCACCACGGCCCGTCCCAGCCCACCACGGCCCGTCCCGGCCCACCACGGCCCGTCCCGGCCCACCACAGCCTGTCCCAGCCAAACACAGCCTGTCCCAGCCAAACACAGCCTGTCCTAGCCAAACACAGCCTGTCCCGGCCCACCACAGCCCGTCCCAGCCCACCACAGCCTGTCCCAGCCAAATACAGCCTGTCCTAGCCAAACACAGCCTGTCCCAGCCCACCACGGCCCACCACAGCCCACCACAGTTCACCACGGGCCATCTCAGACCACCATGACCTGTCCCAGCCCACCATGGCCCACCACAGCCCATCCCTTCCCAAACCGGCTCAAAACGGCCCACCACAGCCCACCACGGCCCATACCAGCCCACCACGGCCCACCACAGCCCACCACAGTTCACCACGGGCCATCTCAGACCACCATGACCTGTCCCAGCCCACCACGGCCCACCACAGCCCATCCCTTCCCATACCGGCTCAAAACGGCCCACCACGGCCCACCACAGTTCACCACGGCCCGTCCCAGCCCACCACGCCCCACCACAGACCATCCCAGTCCACCACGGCCCGTCCCAGCATGTCCCAGCCTGTCCCAACCCACCACAGCCTGTTCCAGACCACCACAGCCCGTCCCAGCCCACCACAGCCCGTCACAGCACACCACAGCCCGTCCCTAGCCCACCACAGCCCGTCCCAGCCCACCACAGCCCGTCCCAGCCCACCACAGCCCGTCCCCGCCCGTCCCAACCCACCACAGACCAACATAGCCCGTCCCAGCCCGTCGCAGCCTGCCGCAGCCCGTCCCAGCCCGCCACAGCCCGTCCCAGCCCACCACAGACCATTCCAGACCACCACATCCCGTCCCCGCCCACCATAGCCCGTCCCCGCCCACCACAGCCCGTCCCAGCCCATCACAGCCGGTCCCAGCTCGTTCCAGACAACCAGAACTCGTCTCAGCCCGTCCCAGCCCACCACAGCCCGTCTCAAGCTCAGCAGAACCCACCACAGCCCAACACAGCCTGTCCCAGCCCGTCCCAGACCACCACAGCCCGTCCCAGCACAGCACAGCACGTACCAGCCCGTCCCAGCCCACCACAGCCCGTCCCAGCCCCTCCCAGCCCACCACAGCCTGTCCCAGCCCACCACAGCCCGACCCAGCCCACCACAGCCCGTCCCAGCCCACCACAGCCCACCACAGCCTGTCCCAGCCCATCCCAGCCCACGACAGCCCGTCACAGCCCGTCCCAGCACACCACAGCCCGTCCCAGCCCACCACAGCCCGTCCCAGCCCACCACAGTCCGTCCCAGCCCACCACAGCCCGTCCCAGCACACCACAGCCCGTCCCAGCACGGCCCAGCACACCACAGCCCGTCCAAGCCCACCACAGCCCGTCCCAGCCCACCACAGCCCGTCCCAGCCCACCACAGCCCGTCCCAGCCCACCACAGCCCGTCCCAGCCCACCACAGCTCGTCCCAGCCCACCACAGCTCGTCCCAGCCCACCACACCCCGTCCCAGCCCGTCCCAGCCCACCAGAGCCTGTCCCAGCCCATCCCAGACCACCACAGCCCGTCTCAAGCTCACCAGAACCCACCACAGCCCACCACAGCCTGTCCCAGACCATCACGGCCCACCACAGCCCATCCCAGCCCACCACGGCCCACCACAGCCCACCACGGGCCATCTCAGACCACCATGACCTGTCCCAGCCCACCACGGCCCACCACAGCCCATCCCATCCCATACCGGCTCAAAACGGCTCACCACGGCCCACCACGGTTCACCACGGCCCGTCCCAGCCCACCACGCCCCACCACAGCCCGTCCCTGCCCACCACAGCCCGTCCCAGCACACCACAGACCATCCCAGTCCACCACACACCGTCCCAGCATGTCCCAGCCTGTCCCAACCCACCACAGCCTGTTCCAGCCCACCACAGCCCGTCCCCGCCCGTCCCAGCCCACCACAGCCCAGCACAGCCCGTCCCAGCCCACCACAGCCCGTCCCAGCACACCACAGCCCGTCCCAGACCGTCGCAGCCTGCCGCAGCCCGTCCAAGCCCACTACAGACCGCCCCAGCCCACCACACACCATTCCAGACGACCACAGCCCGTCCCCGCCCACCACAGCCCGTTCCAGGCCACCACAGCACGTCCCAGCTCGTTCCAGACCACCAGAACTCGTCTCAGCCCGTCCCAGCCCACCACAGCCCGTCTCAAGCTCAGCAGAACCCACCACAGCCCACCACAGCCTGTCCCGTCCCGTCCCAGCCCACCACGGCCCGTCACAGCCCACCACGGCCCGTCCCAGCCCACCACGGCCCGTCCCAGCCCACCACGGACCATAACAACCCACCACAGCCCGTCCCAGCCCACCACGGCCCGTCCCAGCCCACCACGGCCCGTCCCAGCCCACCACGGCCCGTCCCAGCCCTTCCCAGCCCACCACAGCCCTCCACAGCCAGTCCCAGCCCGTCCCAACCCGCCCCAGCCCACCACGGCCCGTCCCAGCCCACCACGACCTGTCCCAGCCCACCACGACCCACCACAGCCGGTTACAGCTTATCACAGCCCGTCCCAGCCCAACACAGGCCGTCTCTGCTCACCACCAGAGCCCGTCCCAGCCCACCACGGCCCGTCCCTGCCCAACACGGCCCGTCCCAGCCCACCACGGCTCTCCACAGCTCTCCATAGCCCGGTCCAATCCTCCACAGCCCGTCCCAGCCCAACACAGCCCGTCCCAGCCCACCACAGCCCGTCCCCGCCCACCACAGCCCGTCCCAGCCGTCCCAGCAAATCCCAGCCCACCACAGCCCGTCTCAGCTCACTACAGCACGTCCCTGTCCACCACACCCACCACAGCCCGTCCCAGCCCATTCCAGCCCACCACAGCCTGTCCCAGCTCACCACAACCCACCACAGCCAACCGCAGCCGGTCCCAGCCCACCACAGCCCACTGCAGCCCGTCCCCGCCCACCACAGCCCGTCCCAGCCCATCACAGCCCGTCCCAGCTCGTTCCAGACAACCAGAACTCGTCTCAGCCCGTCCCAGCCCACCACAGCCCGTCTCAAGCTCAGCAGAACCCACCACAGCCCACCACAGCCCATCCCAGCCCACCACAGCCCGTCCCAGCACACCACAGCACGTACCAGCCCGTCCCAGCCCACCACAGCCCGTCCCAGCCCACCACAGCCCATCCCAGCCCACCACAGCCCGTCCCAGCCCACCACAGCCCGTCCCAGCCCACCACAGCCCGTCCCAGCCCACCACAGCCTGTCCCAGCCCATCCCAGCCCACGACAGCCCGTCACAGCCCGTCCCAGCATACCACAGCCCGTCCCAGCCCACCACAGCCCGTCCCAGCCCACCACAGCCCGTCCCAGCCCACCACAGCCCGTCCAAGCCCACCACAGCCCGTCCCAGCCCACCACAGCCCGTCCCAGCCCACCACAGCCCGTCCTAGCACGGCCCAGCACACCACAGCCCATCCTAGCCCACCACAGCCCATCCTAGCCCACCACAGCCCGTCCCAGCCCGTCCCAGGCCACAACAGCCCGTCCCTGCCCACCACAGCCCGTCCCAGCCCGTTCCAGACCACCAGAACCCGTCCCAGCCCGTCCCAGACCACCACAGCCCGACTCAAGCTCACCAAAACCCACCACATCCCACCACAGCCCAACACGGCCCGTCCCAGCCCACCACTGCCCACCACAGCCCACCACAGTTCACCACGGCCCATCCCATCCCACCACGGCCCGTCTCAGCCCACCACGGCCCGTCCCAGCCCACCACAGCCCGTCCCAGCCCGTCCCAGCCCACCACAGGCCGTCCCTGCCCATTACAGCCCACCACAGCCCATCCCAGACCACCACAGCCCGTCTCAAGCTCACCAGAACCCACCAAAGCCCACCACAGCCCATCCCAGACCACCACGGCCCACCACAGCCCACCACGTCCCGTCCTAGCCCACCACGGCCCGCCACAGCCCACCACGGCCCACCACATCCCGTCCCAGCCCACCACAGCCCATCCCAGGCCACCACAGCCCGTCCCAGCCCACCACAGCCCGTCCCCGCCCACCACAGCCCACCACAGACCAGCATAGCCCGTCTCAGCCCGTCGCAGCCTGCCGCAGCCCGTCCCAGCCCACCACAGCCCGTCCCAGCCCACCACAGACCATTCCAGACCACCACATCCCGTCCCAGCCCACCACAGCCCGTCCCCGCCCACCACGGCCCGTCCCAGCCCATCACAGCCCGTCCCAGCTCGTTCCAGACAACCAGAACTCGTCTCAGCCCGTCCCAGCCCACCACAGCCCGTCTCAAGCTCAGCAGAACCCACCACAGCCCACCATGGCCCGTCCCAGACCACCACAGCCCACCACAGCCCGTCCCAGCACACCACAGCCCGTCCGAGCACACCACAGCACGTCCCAGCCCGTCCCAGCACACCACAGCCCGTCCCAGCCCGTCCCAGCCCACCACAGCCCGTCCCAGCCCACCACAGCCCGTCCCAGACCACCACAGCCCGTGCCAGCCCACCACAGCCCGTGCCAGCCCATCCCAGCCCACCACAGCCCGTCCCAGCCTGTTCCAGACCACCAGAGCCCATCCCAGCCCGTCCCAGCCCACCACGGCCCACCACAGCCCACCACGGGCCATCTCAGACCACCATGACCTGTCCCAGCCCACCACGGCCCACCACAGCCCATCCCTTCCCATACCGGCTCAAAACGGCCCACCACGGCCCACCACAGCCCACCACGGTTCACCACGGCCCGTCCCAGCCCACCACGCCCCACCACAGACCATCCCAGTCCACCACACACCGTCCCAGCATGTCCCAGCCTGTCCCAACCCACCACAGCCTGTTCCAGACCACCACAGCCCGTCCCAGCCCACCACAGCCCGTCCCAGCACACCACAGCCCGTCCCTAGCCCACCACAGCCCGTCCCTAGCCCACCACAGCCCGTCCCCGCCCACCACAGCCCGTCCCCGCCCACCACAGCCCACCACAGACCAGCATAGCCCGTCCCAGCCCGTCGCAGCCTGCCGCAGCCCGTCCCAGCCCACCACAGCCCGTCCCAGCCCACCACAGACCATTCCAGACCACCACATCCCGTCCCAGCCCACCACAGCTCGTCCCCGCCCACCACGGCCCGTCCCAGCCCATCACAGCCCGTCCAAGCTCGTTCCAGACAACCAGAACTCGTCTCAGCCCGTCCCAGCCCACCACAGCCCGTCTCAAGCTCAGCAGAACCCACCACAGCCCACCATGGCCCGTCCCAGACCACCACAGCCCACCACAGCCCGTCCCAGCACACCACAGCCCGTCCGAGCACACCACAGCACGTCCCAGCCCGTCCCAGCCCACCACAGCCCGTCCCAGCCCGTCCCAGCCCACCACAGCCCGTCCCAGCCCACCACAGCCCGTGCCAGCCCACCACAGCCCGTGCCAGCCCACCACAGCCCGTGCCAGCCCATCCCAGCCCACCACAGCCCGTCCCAACCTGTTCCAGACCACCAGAGCCCATCCCAGCCCGTCCCAGCCCACCACAGCCCGTCTCAAGCTCACCAGAACCCACCACAGCCTGTCCCAGACTACCACGGCCCACCACAGCCCACCATGGCCCGTCCCAGCCCACCACAGCCGACCACAGCGAACCACGGCCCACCACAGCCCACCACAGCCCGTCCCAGCCCACCACGGACCGTCCCAGCCGTCCCAGCAAATCCCAGCCCACCACAGCCCATCTCAGCTCACTACAGCGCGTCCCAGTCCACCACACCCACCACAGCCCGTCCCAGCCCATTCCAGCCCACCACAGCCTGTCACAGCTCACCACAACCCACCACAGCCAACCGCAGCCGGTCCCAGCCCACCACAGCCCACCGCAGCCCGTCCCAGCCCACCGCAGCCCGTCCCAGCCCACCACAGCCCACCGCAGCCCGTCCCACCACTCCAGAGTCCATCCCAGCCCACAACGGCCCGTCACAGCTTACCACGGCCCACCACGGCTTTCCACGGCCCATCCCAGCCCACCACGGCCCTTCCCAGCCCGCCACGGCCCGTCCCAGCCCACCACGGCCCGTCCCAGCCCACCACGGCCCGTTCCAGACCACCATGTCCCGTCCCAGCTCGCCACAGCCCGTCCCAGCCCGCCACAGACCACCACAGTTCGTCCCGGCCCACCACGGCCCGTCCCGGCCTACTACGGCTCGTCCCAGCCCACCACGGCCCGTCCCAGCCCGCCACGGCCCGTCCCAGCCCGCCACGGCCCGTCCCAGCCCGTCCCAGCCCACCACAGCCCACCAAAGCCAGTCCCAGCCCGTCCCAACCGGCCCCAGCCCACCACGGCCCGTCCCAGCCCACCACGACCCGTCCCAGCCCAACACAGCCCACCACAGCCGGTTACAGCTTATCACAGCCCGTCCCAGCCCAACACAGCCCACCACAGCCGGTTACAGCTTATCACAGCCCGTCCCAGCCCAACACAGGCCGTCTCTGCTCACCACCAGAGCCCGTCCCAGCCCACCACGGCCCGTCCCAGCCCACCATGGCCCGTCCCAGCCCACAACGGCTCTCCACAGCTCACCACGGCTCTCCACAGCTCACCACGGCCCGTCCCCGCCCACCACAGCCTGTCCCCGCCCACCACAGCCCGTCCCCGCCCATCACAGGCCACTACAGCACACCACAGCCTACCGCAGACCACCACAGCCCGTCCCACCCCGTCACAGCTCGTACCAGCCCGACACAGCCCACCACAGCCCGTCTCAGCTCACCACAGCCTGTCCCAGCCCACCACGGCCCACCACAGCCCGTCCCAGCCAAACACAGTCTGTCCCAGCCCGTCCCAGCCCACCACACTCACCACAACTCGTCCCAGACCGTTCCAGCACGGCACAGCCCATTCCAGCCCACCGCATCCCGTCCCAGCCCACCACAGCCCACCACAGCCCGTCCCAGCCCACCACAGCCCGTCCCTGAGCACCACAGCCCGTCCCAGCCCACCACGGCCCGTCCCAGCCCACCATGGCCCATCCCAGCCCACCACGGCCCGTCCCCGCCCACCACGGCCCGTCCCAGCCCACCACGGCCCGTCCCAGCCCACCACGGCCCATCCCAGCCCACCACGGCCCATCCCAGCCCACCACGGCCCGTCCCAGCCCACCACTAGCCCGTCCCAGCCCACCACAGCCCGTCCCAGCCCGTCCCAGCCCACCACAGCCCGTCCCAGCCCACCACAGGCCGTCCCCGCCCATTACAGCCCATCCCAGCCCGTCCCAGACCACCACAGCCCGTCTCAAGCTCACCAGAACCTACCACAGCCCACCACAGCCCGTCCCAGACCACCACAGCCCACCACAGCCCACCACGGCCCGTCCCAGCCCACCACGGCCCAACCAAGCCCACCACGGCCCGAACAAGCCCACCACGGCTCGTAGCGGCCCACCACAGCCCGTCGCGGCCCACCACGGCCCACAGCGGTCCGTCCCGGCCAACCACGGTCCGTCGCAGCCGACCATGGCCCACCTCAGCCCACCACGGCCCTTCCCAGCCCACCACGGCCCACCTCAGCCCACCACGGCCCTTCCCAGCCCACCACAGCCCGTCCCAGCCCACCACAGCCCACCGCAGCCCACCACAGCCTGTCCCAGCCCACCAGAACCCGCCTCAACCCAAAACAGCTCTTCCCAGGCCACCACAGCCCGTCCAAGCCCACCACAGCCCGTCCCAGCCCACCACAGCCCGTCCCAGCCAGTGTCAGACCGTACCAGCCCACCACAGCCCGTGCCAGCCCGTCCCAGCTCGTCCCAGCCCACCACAGCCCGTCCCAGCTCGTCCCAGCCCACCACAGCCCGTCCCAGCTCGTCCCAGTCCACCACAGCCCGTCCCAGCTCGTCCCAGCTCACCACAGCCAGTCCCCGTCGACCACAGCCCGTCCCAGCCCACCACGGCCCGTCTCAGCCCACAACGGCCCGTCCCAGCCCACCACGGCCCGTCCCAGCCCACCACGGCCCGAAACAGCCCAGCACGGCCCGAACAAGCCCAGCACGGCCCGAACAAGCCCAGCACGGCCCGAACAAGCCCACCACGGCTCGTAGCGGCCCACCACAGCCCATCGTGGCCCACCACGGCCCACAGCGGTCCGTCCCGGCCAACCACGGTCCATCGCAGCCCACCATGGCCCACCTCAGCCCACCACGGCCCTTCCCAGCACACCACAGCCCGTCCCAGCCCGTCCCAGCCCGTCCCAGCCCACCACAGCCCGTCCCAGCCCACCACAGCCCGTCCCAGCCCACCACAACCCACCACAGCCTATCCCAGCCCACCAGAACCTGCCTCAACCCAAAACAGCTCTTCCCAGGCCACCACAGCCCGTCCAAGCCCACCACAGCCCGTCCCAGCCCACCACAGCCCGTCCCAGCCAGTGTCAGACCGTACCAGCCCACCACAGCCCGTGCCAGCCCGTCCCAGCTCGTCCCAGCCCACCACAGCCCGTCCCAGCCCACCACAGCCCGTCCCAGCTCGTCCCAGCCCACCACAGCCCGTCCCAGCTCGTCCCAGCCCACCACAGCCCGTCCCAGCTCGTCCCAGCCCACCACAGCCCGTCCCAGCTCGTCCCAGCCCACCACAGCTGGTCCCAGCCTGTCCCAGCCCACCACAGCCCGTCCCAGCCCACCACAGCCCGTCTCAGCCCACCACAGCCCGTCCAAGCCCACCGCAGCCCGTCCCAGCCCACCGCAGCCCGTCCCAGCTCACCGAAGCCCGTCCCAGCCCACCGCAGCCCGTCCAAGCCGTCCCAGCAAATCCCAGCCCACCATAACCCGTCTCAGCTCACCACAGCGCGTCCCAGTCCACCACACCCACCACAGCCCATCCCAGCTCACCACAGCCCGTCCCAGCCCACCACAGCCCGTCCCAGCCCAGCGCAGCCCGTCCCAGCCCACCACAGCCCGTGCCAGCCCACCACAGCCTCTCCCAGCACACCACAGCTCGTCCCAGCACACCACAGCCTGTCCCAGCCCACCACAGCCCACCACAGCCCGTCCCAGCCCGTCTCCACCCACCATAAACAGTCCTCGCCCACCACAGCCTGTCCCCGCCCAGCAAAATCTCTCCCCGCCCACCACAGCCCATCCCAGCCCACCACAGCTCACCACAAACCACCACAGCCCACCACAGCCCGTCCCAGACCATCCCAGCCCATCCCAGCCCACCACAGCCTGTCACAGCCCGTCCCAGCCCACCGCAGCCCGTCCCAGCCCACAACAGCCCGTGTCAGCCCGTCCCAGCCCACCACAGCCCGTCCCAGCCCACCACAGCCCGTACCAGCCCACCACATCAAGTACCAGTCCGTCCTAGCCCACCACGGCTTGTCCCAGCCCACCACGGCCCGTCTCTGCTCACCACAGCACGTACCAGCCTTTCTCAGCCTACCACAGCCCATCCCAGCTTGTCCCAGCCCACCACAGCCCGTCCTAGCCCATCCCAGCCCACCACGGCCCGTCCCAGCCCACCACGGCACATCACAGCCCGTCCCAGCCCTCCACAGCACACCACAGCCCACTACAGCACATCCCAGCGCACCACAGCCCGTCCCAGCCCACCACAGCCCACCACAACCCGTCCCAGCCTGTCCCAGCTCATCCCAGCCCACCATAGCCCACCACAGTTTGTCCCAGCCCACCACAGCCCGTCCCAGCCCACCACAGGCCACTACAGCACACCACAGGCCACTACAGCACACCACAGGCCACTACAGCACACCACAGCCCGTCACAGCTCGTCCCAGCCCGTCACAGCTTTTCCCAGCCCACCACAGCCCACCACAGCATGTCCCAGGCCCCCACAGCCCACGACAGCCCGTCCCAGCCCACCACAGCCCGTCCCAGCCCACGACAGCCCGTCCCAGCCCACCACAGCCCGTCCCAGCCCACCACGGCCCGTCCCAGACCACCACAGCCCACCACAGCCGGTTACAGCTTATCACAGCCCGTCCCAGCCCACCACAACCCGTCCCAGCCCACCACAGCCCGTCCCAGCCCACCACAGCCCGTCCCAGACCACCACAACCCGTCCCAGCCTACCACAGCCCGTCCCAGCCCACCGCAGCCAGTCACAGCTTGTCCCAGCCCACCACAGCCCACCACAGCCTGTCCCAGCCCATCCCAGCCCACGAAAGCCCGTCACAGCCCACCACAGCCAGTCCCAGCTTGTCCCAGACCACCACAGCCCGTCCCAGCCCACCACAGCCCGTACCAGCCCACCACATCAAGTACCAGTCCGTCCCAGCGCACCACGGCCCGTCCCAGACCACCACGGCCCGTCCCAGCGCACCACGGCCTGTCTCCACTCACCACAGCACGTACCAGCCTGTCTCAGCCTACCACAGCCCGTCCCCGCCCACCGCAGCCCGTCCCAGCCCACCACAGCCCGTCCCAGCCCACCACAGCCCGTCCCAGCCCAGCGCAGCCCGTCCCAGCCCAGCGCAGCCCGTCCCAGCCCAGCGCAGCCCGTGCCAGCCCACCACAGCCCGTCCCAGCACACCACAGCTCGTCCCAGCACACCACAGCCAATCCCAGCCCGTCTCCGCCCACCACAAACTGTCCTCGCCCACCACAGCCTGTCCCCGCCCAGCAAAATCTCTCCCCGCCCACCACAGCCCATCCCAGCCCACCACAGCTCACCACAAACCACCACAGCCCACCACAGCCCGTCCCAGACCATCCCAGCCCATCCCAGCCCACGACAGCCAGTCCCAGCCCGTCCCAGCCCACCACAGCCCGTCCCAGCCCACCACATCAAGTACCAGTCCGTCCTAGCCCACCACGGCTTGTCCCAGCCCACCACGGCCCGTCTCTGCTCACCACAGCACGTACCAGCCTGTCTCAGCCTACCACAGCCCGTCCCAGCATGTCCCATCCCACCGCAGCCCGTCCCAGCCCACCGCAGCCCGTCCCAGCCCAGCGCAGCCCGTCACAGCCCAGCGCAGCCCGTCCCAGCCCACCGCAACCCGTCCCAGCCCACCACAGCCCGTCCCGGCTCACCACAGCTCGTCCCGTTCCAACACGGCTGACCACAGCCCATTACGGCCCACCACAGCCTGTCCCAGCCCACCACGGCCCGTCCCAGCCCACCACGGCCCGTCCCAGCCCACCACGGCCCACCACAGCCCGTCCCAGCCCACCACAGCCCGTCCCAGCCCACCACAGCCCGTCCCAATTCACCACGGCCCGTCCCAGCCCACCACGGCCTGTCCCAGCGAACCACAGCCCGTCCCAGCCCACCACAGCACACCATAGCCAGTCCCAGCCCACCACAGCCCGTCCAAGCCCACCACAGCTCGTGCCTGTCCATCCCAGCCCACCACAGCCCACCATAGCCAGTCCCAGCCCACCACAACCCGTCCAAGCCCACCACAGGTCGTACCTATCCATCCCAGCCCACCACAGCCCACCACAGCCCGTCCCAGCCCACCACAACCCGTCCAAGCCCACCACAGGTCGTACCTATCCATCCCAGCCCACCACAGCCCACCACAGCCCGTCCCAGCCAACCAGAGCCAGTCCCAGCCCACCACAACACGTCCAAGCCCACCACAGGTCGTACCTGTCCATCCCAGCCCACCACAGCCCGTGTCAGCCCGTCCCAGACCGTCCCAGCTCACCACAACCCACCACAGCCCGTCCCCGCCCAGCAGAGCCCTTCCCCGCCCAGAAGAGCCCGTCCCCGCCCAGCACAGCTCGTCCCAGACTGTCCCAGGCCTTCCCAGCCCACCACAGCCCGTCCCGGCCCACCACAGCCCTGTCTGGCCCACCACGGCGCACCACAACCCACCACAACTTGTCCCAGCACACCACAGCCCGTCCTAGCCCACCACAGCCCGTACCAGCCCACCACAGCCCGTCCCAGCCCGTCCCAGCCCGTGCCAACCCGTCCCAGCCCGTCCCAGCCCACCACAGCCCGTGCCTACCCACCACAGCCCGTCCTAGCCCACCACAGCCCGTCCCAGCACACCACAGCCCACCACAGCCCGTCCCAGCCCACCACAGCCCGTCTCCGCCCACCACAACCTGTCCTCGCCCACCACAGCCTGTCCCCGCCCAGCAAAATCTCTCCCCGCCCACCAAAGCCAATCCCAGCCCACCACAGCTCACCACAAACCACCACAGCCCACTACAGCCCGTCCCAGACCATCCCAGCCCATCCCAGCCCACGACAGCCCGTCACAGCCCGTCCCAGCCCACAACAGCCAGTCCCAGCTTGTCCCAGACCACCACAGCCCGTCCCAGCCCACCACAGCCCGTACCAGCCCACCACATCAAGTACCAGTCCGTCCTAGCCCACCACGGCCCGTCCAAGCCCACCACAGCCCGTCTCCGCTCACCACAGCACGTACCAGCCTGTCTCAGCCTACCACAGCCCGTCCCAGCATGTCCCAGCCCACCGCAGCCCGTCCCAGCCCATCACAGCTCGCCCCAGCCCGTCACAGCTCGTCCCAGCCCTTCCCAGCCCACCACAGCATGTCCCAGGCCCCCACAGCCCACGACAGCCCGTCCCAGACCACGACAGCCCGTCCCATCCCACGACAGCCCGTCCCAGCCCACCACAGACCATTACAGCACACCACAGCCTACCGCAGCCCACCACAGCCCGTCCCAGCCCGTCACAGCTCGTCCCAGCCCGTCACAGCTCGTCCCAGCCCGTCCCAGCCCACCACGGCCCGTCCCAGCCCACAACAGACCACCGCAGTTCGTCCCAGCCCGCCACAACCCGTCCAAAACCGCCACGGCCCGTCCCAGCCCACCATGGCCCGTCCCGGCCCACCACGGCCCGTCCCGGCCCACCACGCCCCGTCCCGGCCCACCACGGCCCGTCCCGGCCCACCACGGCCCGTCCCGGCCCACCACGGCCCGTTCCGGCCCACCACAGACCGTCGCAGCTCACCACAGAAAGTCCCAGCCCATCCCAGCCCACCACAACCCGTCCCAGCTTACCACAGCCCACCACAGCCCGTGTCAGCCCGTCCCAGCTCACCACAACCCACCACAGCCCGCTCCAGCCCGCCACAGCCCGTCCCAGCCCACCACGGCCCGTCCCAGCTTGTCGCAGCCCACCACAGCGCGTCCCAGCCCACCACAGCCAACCACAGCCAGTCCCAGCCCGTCCCAGCCCACCACAGCCCGTCCTAGCCCATCCCAGCCCACCACGGCCCGTCCCATCCCACCACGGCACATCACAGCCCGTCCCAGCCCTCCACAGCACACCACAGCCCACTACAGCCCATCCCAGCGCACCACAGCCCGTCCCAGCCCACCACAGCCCACCACAGCCCGTCCCAGCCTGTCCCAGCTCATCCCAGCCCACCATAGCCCACCACAGTTTGTCCCAGCCCACAACAGGCCACTACAGCACACCACAGGCCACTACAGCACACCACAGCCCGTCACAGCTCGTCCCAGCCCGTCACAGCTTGTCCCAGCCCTTCCCAGCCCACCACAGCATGTCCCAGGCCCCCACAGCCCACGACAGCCCGTCCCAGCCCACGACAGCCCGTCCCAGCCCACCACAGCCCGTCCCAGCCCATCACAGACCACTACAGCACACCACAGCCTACCGCAGCCCACCACAGCCAGTCCCAGCCCGGCACAGCTCGTCCCAGCCCACCACGGCCCGTCCCAGCCCACCACAGACCACCACAGTTCGTCCCAGTCCTCCACAACCCGTCCCAGGCCGCCACGGCCCGTCCCAGCCCACCACGGCCCGTCCCAGCCCACCACGGCCCGTCCCGTCCCACCACGGCCCGTCCCGGCCCACCACGGCCCGTCCCGGCCCACCACGGCCTGTCCCGGCCCACCAAGGCCCGTCCCGGCCCACCACGGCCCGTCCCGGCCCACCACGGCCCGTCCCGGCACACCACGGCCCATCCCAGCCCACCGCAGCTCGTCCCAGCCCACCGCGGCCAATCCCAGCCCGTCCCAGCCCGTCCCAGCCCACCGCAGACCGTCCCAGCCCACCACAGCCCCTTCCAGCCGTCCCAGGAAATCCCAGCCCACCACAGCCCGTCTCAGCTCACCACAGCGCGTCCCAGGCCACCACACCCACCACAGCCCGTCCCAGCCCATTCCAGCCCACCACAGCCCACCGCAGATGGTCCCAGCCCACCACAGCCCACCACAGCCCACCACAGCCAGTCCCAACCCACCACAGCCCACCACAGCCCGTCCCGGCCCACCAGAGCCCATCCCGGCTTACCACAGCCCGTCCCGGCCCACCATGGCCCGTCCCGTCCCGGCCCAGCCCACAGCCCGTCCCAGCTCACCACATCCCGTCCCAGACCTTGCCAGCCCACCACAGCCCACTACAGACCGTCCCAGCCCGTCCAAGCCCACCACAGCACGTCCCCACCCACCACAGCCCGTCCCTGTCCACCACATCCCGTCCCAGCCCACCGCAGCCCATCCCAGCCCACCACAGTCGACCACAGCCCGTCCCAACTCACCACAGCCCACCACAGCCCGTCCTGGCCTACCAGAGCCCGTCCCGGATTACCATGGCCCGTCCCAGCGAACCACAGCCCGTCCCTAGCACAACACAGCCCGTCCCAGCCCGTGCCAGCCCATCCCAGCCCGTCCCAGCCCACCACAGCCCGTCCCAGCCCACCACAGACCAGCACAGCCCGTCCCAGCACACCACAGCCCGTCCCAGCCCGTCCCAGCCCACCACAGACCGTCCCAGCCCACCACAGACCGTTCCAGACCACCACAGCCCGTCCCCGCCCACCACAGCCCGTCCCAGCCCACCACAGCCCGTCCCCGCCCACCACAGACCATCCCAGCCCGTCACAGGCCACCAGAACTTGTCCCGGCCCACCAGAGTCCGTCCCAAGCCACCACGGCCCGTCCCGGCCCACCACAGCCTTTCCCAGCCCACCACAGCCCGTTCCAGCCCACCACAGACCGTCGCAGCTCACCACAGAAAGTCCCAGCCCATCCCAGCCCACCACAACCCGTCCCAGCCCACCACAGCCCACCACAGCCCGTGTCAGCCCGTCCCAGCTCACCACAACCCACCACAGCCCGCTCCAGCCCGCCACAGCCCGTACCAGCCCACCACAGCCCGTCCCAGCCAACCACGGCCCGTCCCAGCTTGTCGCAGCCCACCACAGCGCGTCCCAGCCCACCACAGCCAACCACAGCCAGTCCCAGCCCGTCCCAGCCCACCACAGCCTGTCCTAGCCCATCCCAGCCCACCATGGCCCGTCCCAGCCCACCACGGCACATCACAGCCCGTCCCAGCCCTCCACAGCACACCACAGCCCACTACAGCCCATCCCAGCGCACCACAGCCCGTCCCAGCCCACCACAGCCCACCACAACCCGTCCCAGCCTGTCCCAGCTCATCCCAGCCCACCATAGCCCACCACAGTTTGTCCCAGCCCACAACAGGCCACTACAGCACACCACAGGCCACTACAGCACACCACAGCCCGTCACAGCTCGTCCCAGCCCGTCACAGCTTGTCCCAGCCCTTCCCAGCCCACCACAGCATGTCCCAGCCCACCACAGCCCACGACAGCCCGTCCCAGCCCACCACAGAATGTCACAGCCCGCCCCGGCCCACCACAGCCCGTCCCGGCCCACCACAGCCCGTCCCGGCCCACCACAGCCCGTCACAGAATGTCCCGGCCCACCACAGCCCATCACAGAATGTCCCAGCCCACCACAGCCCGTCACAGAATGTCCCAGCACACCACAGCCCGTCCCGGACCACCGCGGCCCGTCCCGGACCACCGCGGCCTGTCCCAGCCCACCACAGCCCGTCCCGGACCACCGCGGCCCGTCCCGGACCACCGCGGCCCACCAGGGCCCGGCCCGGCCCAGCACAGCCCGTCCCAGCCCACCTGTGTTAGGAAGAATATCTCACCTTCTTGATTTTGGCACCGCCTTTCCCTACGATATTCTTGTGGAACTGTTTGCAGATGGGGACAGAAATAGAAAAGCTGTTTTCAACCTAAGGGAGAAAGGAAGGGAGACCTGAAGATTACACTGTCGTGGCAAGGGAGGCCCGACTTCAGGAGCTCTGATAAACGAGCTTTTGAAAACAGACTCAAGGAAGTTCTCTATACGAGGGACTTTTGTAAGACTAAACAAAGGCAAGGACGTTCCCCTATAGCCTTCCCATAACAGGTACTACCCCCTGCCTCCATTCAGCCAAAACAGCGCCGACAGCTCCCTCCTCTTGAGGTGTTTTAGCTCTACCCAAGCCAGTAGAGCTCTGCTTTGCCCCAGGGTTATCCAGGCACGTAGAAGGGAAGAGCAGGCAGACCTCCTTACCAGGTCTGCCACCATCTTTTCCATCGCAGCCCACCACAGCCCGTCTCAGCTCACCACCGCTCTTCCCAGCGCACCACAACCACCACGGCCCGTCCCGGCCCATCACGGCCCACCAGAGCGAGTCCCGGCCCATCCCAGCCTGTCCCATCCGGTCCCAGCCCGTCCCGTCCCGTCCCAGAACAGCCCGTCCCAGCCTGTCGCGTCCCGTCCCAGCTCGTCCCGTCCCGTCCCAGGCCTTCCCAGGCCACCGCAGCCCGTCCCAGCCCGTCCCAGCTCGTCCCAGCCCGTCCCAGCCCACGACAGCCCGTCCCAGCTCATGAAAGCCCGTCCCAGCTTACCACATCCCGTCCCAGCTTACCACAGCCCACCACGGTCCACCACAGCCCACCACAGCCTGTCCCAGCCCACCATGGCCCGTCCCAGCCCACCACGGCCCGTCCCGGCCCGCCACGGCCCGTCCCGGCCCACCACGGCCCGTCCCAGCCCACCACAGCCCGTCCCATCACACCACAGTCCGACCCAGCCCACCACGGCCCATCACAGCTTACCACGGCCCACCACGGCTTGCCACGGCCCAGCCCAGCCCACCACAGCCCGTCCCAGCCCACCACGGCCCGTCCCAGCCCACCACAACCCGTCCCAGCCCGCCACGGCCCGTCCCAACCCGCCACGGCCCGTCCCAACACGCCACGGCCCGTCCCAGCCCGCCACGGCCCGTCCCAGCCCGCCACAGTTTGTCCCAGCCTACCACAGCCCGTCCCAGATCACCACAGCCCGTCCCAGCCCACCACAGCCCACCACAGTTCATCCCAGCCCACCACAGTTTGTCCCAGCCCGCCACGGCCCGTCCCGGCCCACCACGGCCCGTCCCGGCCCACCACGGCCTGTGCCAGCCCACCACAGCCCGTCCCAGCCCACCACAGCCCGTCCCAGCCGACCACAGCCCGTCCCAGCTCACCACGGCCCGTCCCAGCCCGTCCCAGCCCACGACAACCCGTCCCAGCCCACGAAAGCCCGTCCCAGCTTACCACATCCCGTCCCAGCTTACCACAGCCCATCACAGCCCACCACGGTCCACCACAGCCCACCACAGACCACCACAGTTCGTCCCAGTCCTCCACAACCCGTCCCAGCCCGCCACGGCCCGTCCCGGCCCACCACGGCCCGTCCCAGCCCACCACAGCCTGTCCCAGCCCACCACAGCCTGTCCCAGCCAAACACAGCCTTTCCCGGCCCACCACGGCCCGTCCCGGCCCACCACGGCCCACCACAGCCCGCCACAGTTTGTCCCAGCCTACCACAGCCCGTCCCAGATCACCACAGCCCATCCCAGCCCACCACAGCCCACCACAGTTCATCCCAGCCCACCACAGTTCGTCCCAGCCCGGCCCACCACGGCTCGTCCCAGCTCACCACAGCTCGTCCCAGCCCACGACAACCCGTCCCAGCCCATGAAAGCCCGTCCCAGCTTACCACATCCCGTCCCAGCTTACCACAGCCCATCAGAGCCCACCACGGTCCACCACAGCCCACCACAGCCCGTCCCAGCCCACCACAGCCCCACCCAGCCCATCACAGGCCACTACAGCACACCACAGCCTAGCGCAGACCACCACAGCCCGTCCCACCCCGTCACAGCTCGTACCAGCCCGACACAGCCCACCACAGCCCGTCTGAGCTCACCACAGCCTGTCCCAGCCCACCACGGCCCACAACAGCCCGTCCCAGCTAAACACAGTCCGTCCCAGCCCGTCCCAGCCCACCACACTCACCACAACTCGTCCCAGACCGTTCCAGCACAGCACAGCCCATCCAAGCCCACCACAGCCCGTCCCAGCCCACCATAGCCGTTCTAGCCCGTCCCAGCCCACCACAGCCCTTCCCAGCCCCCCACAGCCCACCACAGCCCCTCCCAGCCCTACACAGGCCGTCCCAGCCCACCACAGTGCGTCCAAGTCCGTCCCAGCCCACCAGAGCCCGTCCCAGCCCTCCACAGCCCACCAGAGCCTGTCCCGGCCCACCCCGGCCCATCACAGCCCGTCTCAGCTCATCACAGCTCGTCCCAGCCCACCACAGCCCGTCCCAGCCCACCACAGCCCGTCCCGGACCTACCAGAACCCGTCCCTGACCACCACAGCAGGTCCAAGCCCACCACAGCCCGTCCCAGCCCACCACAGCCTGTCCCAACCCACCACAGCCCATTCCAGCCCTTCCCAACCCACCACAGCCGGTTTGAGACCACCACAGCCCGTCCCCGCCCACCACAGCCCGTCCCCGCCCACCACAGCCCGTCCCAGCTCGTCCCAGCCCGTCCCAGGCCTTCCCAGCCCACCACAGCCCGTCCCGGACCACGACAGCCCATCCCGGACCTACCACAACCCGTCCCCGACCACCACAGCAGGTCCAAGCCCACCACAGCCTGTGCCAGCCCACCACACACCGTGCCAGCCCACCATAGCCCATGCCAACCCACCACAGCCCATTCCAGCCCTTCCCAGCCCACCACAGCCCGGTCCATACCACCAGAGCCCGTCCCAGCCCACCACGGCCCGTCCCAGCCCACCACAGACCACCACAGTTCGTCCCAGCCCGCCACAACCCGTCCCAGCCCGCCACAGCCTGTCCCAGCCCACCACAGCCCGTCCCAGCCCACCACAGCCCGTCCCAGCCCACCACAGCCCGTCCCAGCCCACCACAGCCCGTCCCAGCCCATCCCAGCCCACGACAGCCCGTCTCAGCCCGTCCCAGCACACCACAGCCCGTCCCAGCCCACCACAGCCTGTCCCAGCCCACCACAGCCCGTCCCAGCCCACCACAGCCCGTCCCAGCCCACCACAGCCCGTCCCAGCACGGCCCAGCACACCACAGCCCGTCCCAGCCCACCACGGCCCGTCCCAGCCCACCACGGACCATAACAACCCAACACGGCCCGTCCCAGCCCACCACAGCCTGTCCCAGCCCACCACGGCCCGTCCCAGCCCACCACGGCCCGTCCCAGTCCGTCCCAGCCCACCACAGCCCTCCACAGCCAGTCCCAGCCCGTCCCAACCCGCCCCAGCCCACCACGGCCCGTCCCAGCCCACCACGACCCGTCCCAGCCCACCACGACCCACCACAGTCGGTTACAACTTATCACAGCCCGTCCCAGCCCAACACAGGCCGTCTCTGCTCACCACCAGAGCCCGTCCCAGCCCACCACGGCCCGTCCCTGCCCAACACGGCCCGTCCCAGCCCACCACGGCTCTCCACAGCTCTCCATAGCCCGGTCCAATCCTCCACAGCCCGTCCCAGCCCAACACAGCCCGTCCCAGACCACCACAGCCCGTCCCAGACCACCACAGCCCGTCCCCGCCCACCACAGCCCGTCCCAGCCGTCCCAGCAAATCCCAGCCCACCACAGCCCGTCTCAGCTCACTACAGCGCGTCCCAGTCCACCACACCCACCACAGCCCGTCCCAGCCCATTCCAGCCCACCACAGCCTGTCCCAGCTCACCACAACCCACCACAGCCAACCGCAGCCGGTCCCAGCCCACCACAGCCCACCACAGCCCGTCCCAGCCCATCACAGCCCGTCCCAGCTCGTTCCAGACAACCAGAACTCGTCTCAGCCCGTCCCAGCCCACCACAGCCCGTCTCAAGCTCAGCAGAACCCACCACAGCCCACCACAGCCCGTCCCAGCCCACCACAGCCCGTCCCAGCACACCACAGCACGTACCAGCCCGTCCCAGCACACCACAGCCCGTCCCAGCCCACCACAGCCCGTCCCAGCCCACCACAGCCCACCACAGCCTGTCCCAGCCCATCCCAGCCAACGACAGCCCGTCACAGCACGTCCCAGCATACCACAGCCCGTCCCAGCCCACCACAGCCCGTCCCAGCCCACCACAGCCCGTCCCAGCCCACCACAGCCCGTCCCAGCCCACCACAGCCCGTCCCAGCACGGCCCAGCCCACCACAGCCCGTCCCAGCCCACCACAGCCCGTCCCAGCCCATCACGGCACACCACAGCCCACCACGGCCCGTCCCAGCCCACCACGGCCCGTCCCAGCCCACCACGGCCCGTCCCAGCCCACCACGGCACACCACAGCCCACCACGGCACACCACAGCCCACCACGGCACACCACAGCCCACCACGGCCCGTCCCAGCCCATCACGGCACACCACAGCCCACCACGGCCCGTCCCAGCCCACCACATCAAGTACCGTCCCGTCCCAGCCCACCCCGGCCCGTCCCAGCCCACCACGGCCCGTCCCAGCCCACCACAGCACACCACAGCCGGTTACAGCCTGTCCCAGCCCGTCCCGGCCCACCGCGGCCCGTCCCGGCTCACCTGTGTTAGGAACAGTATCTCACCTTCTTGATTTTGGCACCTCCTTTCGCTATGATGTTCTTGTGGAACTCTTTGCAGATGGGGACAGAAATAGAAAAGCTGTTTTCAACCTAAGGGAGAAAGGAAGGGAGACATGAAGTTTACACTGTCGTGGCAAGGGAGGCCCGACTTCAGGAGCTCTGATAAACGAGCTTTTGAAAACAGGCTTAGACCCAAGGAAGTTCTCTATACGAGGGACTTTTGTAAGACTAAACAAAGGCAAGGACGTTCCCCTATAGCCTTCCCATAACAGGTACTATCCCCCTGCCTCCATTCAGCCAAAACACCGCCGACAGCTCCCTCCTCTTGAGGTGTTTTAGCTCTACCCAAGCCAGTAGAGCTCTGCTTTGCCCCAGGGTTATCCAGGCACGTAGGAGGGAAGAGCAGGCAGAAGACCTCCTTACCAGGTCTGCCACCATCTTTTGCATGTACTCGGTGCACTTCTCCACCTCGTTTTTGGGACCTCGGAGTTGGACGATGTCACTCTTGTGTGCAGGGTCTGGGAAGCTGATGATAACCTGCAGGAGCGGTCATTTCTAGTTAGCTCAAGCAAAAGCAAGAACCCTTGTGTCAGACACATGCAAAGGTTGGGGGGATCCTACTCATGCCCTTTTCCCATTCAGAAACGGGGAACCGTGTTAGCGGCCTCTGGCTAAAAGAACTATCTTCTCAGACACTTGCGCTACAGAGCCACTAAAGTTACGACTTCTGTGACGACAGGCCTACTACCCATGTAGGAAATATCCCCTCTGGATTCCTCCTCTCCTACAAAGCCTTACCTCTGGGAATTGCTCCCGGATTTCCCAGACCCGCTCAGCCTTCTGCCCAATGATGGTCCGGTGGAATTTCTGCTCGACGATTAGGTCCGCAGCGTGTTCATTTTCCTGATGGGAACAGAGGGCACACTGAGTGTTCAGCCGGAGAGCCATCTACTTTGACTTAGCGGTTTGCTGCCCGACGGTTTACTTGCCAGCACTGTCCCTCTTTTCTCCAGACAAAATTCACTCTGCGTTGACAGAGAAAGGCTACCCGAGGGAACAGGGGAAGACATTTGTGAAGAGGAACTTGCACTTGTCATGAGATCCAAGTGCTCCGTGGGCAAGGGGCACACACTCGCACCAGAAGGTTACAAGGGAACACGAGAGCGCAAACGCTGCAGTCTCCCAAACATCACGTCCTACCCACTCACCATACGGGAAGCGAGTTCCAGCAGCTCTTTCTTGGCCTGTGGGACCCCCTGTGGGTCTCCTTCCATTCTGATCGGGTTGCTCTTCTCGTTGTCCGGGGGAATGCGCACAGACACCTTGTACAGATCCTTCATCCTGTTCACTTCGAGGCAAGGACTGTGGTGACGCCATCTGCTAGGCAAAGACCTGGAAGCAAGGCACCTTGATTATCACTGCTCAGAGGCTGTTGAAGAAGTAAAGCCGCCTCTGGGAAGGGCTCAGCGGGGTAGGGTTGAGACAGGGGAAATTGCCTCTTCCCCCTGGAGTTCAGCGAGAGCAGACCTGTGCCACACGAAAGCCTGTCCAAGTAAATACCGTGGCATCTACAGAGCCCATTGTTCCCTTGTCAGAGCGAGGCGTGTTTCTTCCCCAAACAGTATCACATTTAGAGCAGAGGATAATCGTTCCTTTCTACCCCAAACTCTTGGCTGGGGTCACGTTGCAGTGCTATCAAACTAGCAGACCGCAACAAGGCTTTACCGTTGACCATATTCTACTGCCGGTGCTGTAGCGCCTTCCTCCAGAGGCCAGACCACACTGCTCCTCCTCCAGCTGACACCCTCTCCCACAAGCCACAGGGCTATTTAACCCCTTAGCGGGAACCAGCTACACCTGCACGTCATCCACGTCAATCAACCCACTGCCTCTGAGGCAAGGCCACAGCTGCGTGTTATCAATGCTAATCAACCCACCGCCTTCATTCCTCTACAGGGAGAAGCTCACCAAGCACATTTCCACCACCCACAACTGGCTGCTAAAATGTCATTCGCACAGAGAAGTAATTCCACTACTGTTCAGGCTCCCAAGGTACTTTCACACGTTAAAGCCATCGCAAGGCCTCACGGCCCATTTCTCTCCTTGTACCACCACCACTCCAGGAAAGCAGAGGAAACGTGATGGAGACAGCACACTGGGTGAGCTACAGAGCCCCTGATACCATCTACTAAACACGAAGAGTGTGAGCATGGGAAGGACTAGAAAGGCACTCCACTTACCGTTTAGCTGCGTTCTTGCCAATGAGGTGTCGGTGGAATTGGTGGTCAGCCTTGATTATTGCGTAATCCATCCCGTGGATCTAAAAAGAATTATATTTTTATATCTATATCTATATATGTATGTATGTCCACTATTATATATTATATTATATAGGGCCAGGTAGGACAGGCCACCGCTTCTGTCTCGTGCCCTAAGTAACTGCCTACTGCCAGTATTGGCACTGACTCACCAGCGGTCAGCTACAAGCACTTCTGCTCTTAAGCAGAGCACAAGCATTCCTCTGCTTTGAGAAGAGAGCATTGTGCTCATGAAACATTGAAAAGACTCACTTCTATGCCTCTCCAGCTATAACCAAGAGAATCCTTCCTTCTCCGCACCAAAAAAATTAATGCTGACTTTTCAAGGATGCTATGGATGACCAAGGGGTGTCATCCACCTGCCACACAATTTGTCTCCTGCAAGTTCGATTAAGCATGCCAAGACATCCTATGGATGTGACAAACACCTCATCACCTCTGCTCTGTTGCCCCTTCTTCCCCCAGTTTCTTACTGGAACTAGTAACTGCAGCTCACCAGTTCCTTGAGCACGGCTTCAATCTGTTCCTGAGCCACATGCACATCTTCTGTAGGTCCTTCCAAAGTGATGTTATCCTCTCCTCCAGTGAATTTGATGTGAACCTTGAGGTGAAGGACAATGAATCTCTTCAGAATTTGCCAAGATCCAAGCCAGGCCAATGCTTTTGGTCAGGCCTACACCATCGATCCCTGCCACTGAGAGATGCGCTCCTTCCCCAAAAGCCCAGACCAAATCCCCACAATTTTACAAGTCAGAAACTTAACAATTTCGGCCATATGGCAGTGCCTAGAGCCCAAGGCTCTGGTGCCGTCCCGGTTTCTGCAAGGGCTTTGGAGAAGTCTACTCATTTAGCCTTTATCTAGATACCGTCTAACTCCCCAGGGAGAAGCCTTGCTGCACTCGCCATTTCCAGGTATCCTACTACATCAGTTCTCAAAACAGCACCACATAAAGCTTCCTTGGAAGGGCTCAACCCATGACAATAACATAGGAGGAGCAGTGTTTGCAGCAGTAAAAGAGAGGGTTCCCTTGAACAGCAAAGATCTGTGTCATTTCCCCCTGGTTTTACCCACGCTAGAATACACCTCTCTCTTTCGTGACGAGTGATCTGGACTAAACCTTTTTCTACGCGGGGGGTGCTAAGCTAACCAGCTCACCCATACCTTTGGCATCTGCTGAGTTATTTTGGCCAGGTCCTGTCCTTTCTTTCTAATAATGAAACGATGAAGCCAAGAGGGGGCAGAGACCGAGGAGATGGTAAAACTGTTGGCCTGAGAGACAGAAAAACAGAGAAGCTGTTTGATGGACAAACCACAGCACACCACAGCAAGTCCCAGCCCACCACAGCCCGTCCCAGCCACCCACAGCCCGTCCCAGCCCGTCCCAGCTCACCACAGCCCATCCCAGCCCACCACAGCCCACCAGAGCCCGTCCAGGACCACCACAGTCCGTTCCAGCCCACCACAGCCCGTCCCCGCCCAACACAGCCCGTCCCAGACCACCACAGCCCGTCCCAGCCCCTCCCAGCCCGTCTCAGCCCACCACAGACCGTCCCAGCCTGTCCCAGCCCGTCCCAGACCACCAGAGCCCGTCGCAGCCCACCACAGCCCGTCACAGCTCTCCACAACCCACCACAGCCCGTCCCAGCCCGTCCTCGCCCACCACAGCCCGTCCCAGCCCACCACAGCCCACGAAAGCCCACCACGGCCCACCACAGTTCACCACAGCCCGTCCCAGCCCACCACAGCCCTCCAGAGCCCGTCTCAGCTCACCACAGCCTGTCCCAGCCCACCACAGCCCACCGCAGCCCATCCCAGCCCACCACGGCCCGTCCCAGCCCGTGCCAACCCGTCACAACACACCACAGCCCACCACAGCCCGTCCCTATCCACCACAGCGTGTCCCAACCCACCACAGCACACCACAGCCCTTCAGAACCCACCACAGCACGTCCCAGCCCACCACAGCCCACCACAGCCCACCACAGCCCACCACAGCCCGTGCCAGCCCACCACAGCCCGCCTCAGCCCACTACAGCCCATCCCAGCCCACCACAGCCCGTCCCAGCCCACCACAGCCCACCACAGCTTGTCCCAGACCACCACAGCTCTTCCCAGCCCACCATAACCAACCACAGCCTATCCCAGCCAATCCCAGCCCACCACAGCCCGTCCCATCACACCACAGCCCACCACAGCCCGTCCCAGCCAACCATGGCCCGTCCCAGCCCACCACAGCCCGTCCCAGCCCACCACGGCCCACCACGGCCCATCCGGGCCCAACACAGCCCACCAAGGCGCACCACAGCCCATCCCAGCCCATTACAGCCTGTCCCAGACCACCACATCCCATCTCAGCCCACCACAGCCCGTCCCAGCCCACCACAACCGACCACAGCCCACCACAGCCCACCACGGCCGACCACAGCCCACCACGGCCCACCACAGCCCACCACGGCCCATCCAAGCCCACCACGGCCCATCCAAGCCCACCACGGTCCACCACGGAACGTCCCAGCCCACCACAGAGCACCACAGCCCGTCCCAGCCCGTCCCAGCACACCACAGTATGTCCCAGACCACCAGAGCCCGTCCCAGCCCACCACAGCCCGTTTAGCTCACCACAGCCTGTCCCAGGCTGTCCCAGCTCGTCCAAGACTGTCCCAGAGCCCGTCGCAGCCCACCACAGCCCGTCACAGCCCGTCCCAGCTCTCCACAACCCACCGCAGCCCGTCCCAGCCCACCACAGCCCGTCCCAGCCCACCACGGCCCACAAAAGCCCACCACAGCCCGTCCCAGCCCACCACAAGCCGTCCTAGTCCACCACAGACTTCCAGAGCCCGTCTCAGCTCACCACAGCCTATCCCAGCCCACCACGGCCCAGCACATCACACCACGGCCCACCGCAGCCTATCCCAACCCGTCCCAGCCCAATACGGCCCGTCCCAGCCCACCACAGCCCGTCCCAGCCCACCACAGCCCGTCCCAGCCCGTCCCAGCCCACGACAGCCCGTCCCAGCCCACCAGAGCCCACCAGAGCCCACCACAGCCCGTCCCAGCCCACCACAGCCCTCCACAGCTCTCCACAGCCCGCCCCAACCCACCACAGACTGTCTCAGCTCATCACAACCCAACACAGCGCACTACAGCCCGTCCCAACCCACCACAGCCCGTCCCAGCCCACCACATCCCGTCCCAGCTCGTCCCAGACCACCACAGCCTCTCACAGCACACCACAGCCCGTAACAGCCCACCACAGCAAGTACCAGCCCGTCCCAGCCCACCACGGCCCGTCTCAGCCCACCACGGCCCGTCTCAGCCCACCACGGCCCGTCTCAGCTCACCACAACCCGTCCCAGGCGACCACAGCTCGTCCCAGCCCACCACAGCCCACCACAGCCCGTCCCAGCCCACCACGGCCCGTCCCAGCCCACCACAGCCCGTCCCAGCCCACCAGAGCCTGTCCCAGCCTGTTTCAGCCCACCACGGCTAACCACGGCCTGTCCCGGCCCACCACGGCCAACCACGGTCCACCATGGCCCACAAGAGCACACCACGGCCCACCACAGCCCGTCCCAGTCCACCACAGCCCACCACAGCCTGTCCCAGCCCACCACGGCCCGTCCCAGCCCACCACGGCCCACCCCAGCCCACCACGGCCCGTCCCAGCACACCACGGCCCGCCATGGCCCACCACAGCCTGTCCCAGCACACCACAGCCCACCACAGCCCATCACAGCCCACCACAGCCCATCACAGCCCACCACAGCCCGTCCCAGCTTACCACAGCCCACCACAGACCGTCCCAGCCCACCACAGACCGCCCCAGCCCCTCCCAGCCCGTCTCAGCCCACCACAGCCTGTCCCAGCTCGTCCAAGCCTGTCCCAGACCCCCAGAGCCCGTCGCAGCCCACCACAGCCCGTCACAGCCCGTCCCAGCTCTCCACAACCCACCGCAGCCCGTCTCAGCCCACCACAGCCCGTCACAGCCCACCACGGCCCACGAAAGCCCACCACAGCCCACCACGGCCCACCACAGCCCGTCCCAGCCCACCACAAGCCGTCCTAGCCCACCACAGACCTCCAGAGCCCGTCTCAGCTCACCACAGCCTATCCCAGCCCACCACGGCCCACCACAGCACACCACGGCCCACCGCAGCCTATCCCAACCCGTCCCAGCCCACCACGGCCCGTCCCAGCCCACCACGGCCCGTCCCAGCCCGTCCCAGCCCACGACAGCCCGTCCCAGCCCACGACAGTCCGTCCCAGCCCACCAGAGCCCACCAGAGCCCACCACAGCTCGTCCCAGCCCACCACAGCCCACAAGAGCTTGTCACAGACCACCACAGCCCGTCCCAGCCCACCACAGCCCACTACGGCCCACCACAGCCCGTCCCAGCCCACCACAGCCCGTCCCAGCCCACCACAGCCCGTCCCAGACCACCACAGCCTCTCACAGCACATCACAGCCCGTAACAGCCCACCACAGCAAGTACCAGCCCGTCCCAGCCCACCACAGCCCGTCTCAGCCCACCACGGCTTGTCTCAGCTCACCACAACCCGTCCCAGACGACCACAGCCCGTCCCAGCCCACCACTGCCCGTCCCAGCCCACCACATCCCGTCCCAGCCCACCAGAGCCCGTCCCAGCCTGTTTCAGCCCAGCACGGCTAACCACGGCCTGTCCCGGCCCACCACGGCCAACAACGGTCCACCATGGCCCACCAGAGCACACCACGGCCCACCACGGCCCTTCCCAGTCCACCACAGCCCACCACGGCCCACCACAGCCCACCACGGCCCGTCCCAGCCCACCACGGCCCACCCCAGCCCACCACGGCCCGTCCCAGCCCACCACGGCCCGTCCCAGCCCACCACGGCCCATCACAGCCCACCACAGTTCACCACAGCCCGTCCTAGCCCAGCACGGCCCGTCCCAGCCCACCACGGACCACCACGGCCCATCTCAGCCCACCACAGCCTGTCCAAGCCCAGCACAGCCCTCCACAACCCTCCACAGCCCGTCCCAACCCTCCACAGCTCATCCCAGCCTACCACAGCCCGTTGCAGCCCAACACAGCTTATCCCAGCCCACCGCAGCCCGTCCCAGCCCACCGCAGCCCGTCCTAGCCCACCGAAACCCGTCCCAGCCCACCGCAACCCGTCCCAGCCCACCACAGCCCACCACAGGTCACCACAGCCCACCACCGGTCACCACAGCCCACCACCGGTCACCACAGCCCACCACAGGTCACCACAGCCTCTTTCAGCCCACCATGGCAAACCACGGCCCGTCCCAGCCCACCACGGCCCGCCATGGCCCACCACAGCTCATCCCAGATAAACAAGGCGCACCACAGCCCACCACGGCCCGTCCCGGCCCACCACAGCCCGTCCCAGCTTACCACAGCCCACCACAGACCGTCCCAGCCCACCACGGCCCGTCCCTGCTTACCTCAGCCCACCGCAGCCCATCCCAGCCCACCACGGCCCGTCCCAGCCCGTGCCAACCCGTCACAACACACCACAGCCCACCACAGCCCGTCCCTACCCACCACAGCGTGTCCCAACCTACCACAGCCCACCACAGCCCTTCAGAACCCACCACTAACCCACCAAAGCCCGTCCCCGCCCACCACAGCCCGTCCCAGCCCACCACAGCCCACCACGCCCCGTGCCAACCCACCAGAGCCCGTCCCAGCCCACCACAGCCCGTCACAGCCCGTCCCAGCCCACCAGAGGTCGTCCCAGCTCACCACAACCCACCACAGCCCTTCCCAGCCCGTCCCAGCCCACCACAGCCCGTCCCAGCCCACCACGGCCGCCGCAGACATTCAGAGCCCGTCCCAGCCCACCACAATCTCGTCCCAGCCCACTATAGCCCGTCCCAGCCCACCACAACCCGTTCTAGCTCACCACAACCCACCACAGCGCACCATAGCACACCACAGCCCACCACAGCGCACCAGAGCCTGTCCCAGCCCACCACAGCCCGTCCCAGCCCACCGCAGCCCGCCACGGCCCGTCCCAGCCCACCACAGCCCATTCCAGACCACCAGAGCCCTTCCCAGTTCACCACAGCATGTCCCAGCACACCACAGCCCACCACAGCCCGTCCAATTTCACCACAGCCCGTCTCAGCTCACCACAACCCACCACAGCCCGTCCCAGCACACCGCAGCCTATCCCAACCCGTCCCAGCCCACCACGGCCCGTCCCAGCCCACCACGGCCCGTCCCAGCCCACCACAGCCCGTCCCAGCCCGTCCCAGCCCACGACAGCCCGTCCCAGCCCACGATAGTCCGTCCCAGCCCACCAGAGCCCACCAGAGCCCACCACAGCTCGTCCCAGCCCACCACAGCCCACAAGAGCTTGTCACAGACCACCACAGCCCGTCCCAGCCCACCACAGCCCACTACGGCCCACCACAGCCCGTCCCAGCCCACCACAGCCCGTCCCAGCCCACCACAGCCCGTAACAGCCCACCACAGCAAGTACCAGCCCGTCCCAGCCCACCACGGCCTGTCTCAGCCCACCACGGCCCGTCTCAGCCCACCACGGCCCGTCTCAGCTCACCACAACCCGTCCCAGCCCACCACAGCCCACCACGGCCCGTCCCAGGCCACCACAGCCCGTCCCAGCCCACCACAGCCCGTCACAGCCCACGACAGCCCGTCCCAGCCCACCAGAGCCCACCAGAGCCCACCACAGCTCGTCCCAGCCCACCACAGCCCACAAGAGCTTGTCCCAGCCCACCACAGCCCGTCCCAGCCCACCACAGCCCACTACGGCCCACCACAGCCCGTCCCAGCTCGTCCCAGACCACCACAGCCTCTCACAGCACATCACAGCCCGTAACAGCCCACCACAGCAAGTACCAGCCCGTCCCAGCCCACCACGGCCCGTCTCAGCCCACCACGGCCCGTCTCAGCTCAGCACAACCCGTCCCAGACAACCACAGCCCGTCCCAGCCCACCACAGCCCACCACAGCCTGTCCCAGCCCACCACGGCCCGTCCCAGCCCACCACAGCCCGTCCCAGCCCACCAGAGCCCGTCCCAGCCTGTTTCAGCCCACCACGGCTAACCACGGCCTGTCCCGGCCCACCACGGCCAACCACGGTCCACCATGGCCCACCAGAGCACACCACGGCCCACCACGGCCCTTCCCAGTCCACCACAGCCCACCACAGCCTGTCCCAGCCCACCACGGCCCATCCCAGCCCACCACGGCCCGTCCCAGCCCACCACGGCCCGTCCCAGCCCACCACGGCCCGTCACAGCCCACCACAGTTCACCACAGCCCGTCCTAGCCCAGCACGGCCCGTCCCAGCCCACCACGGACCACCACGGCCCATCTCAGCCCACCACAGCCTGTCCAAGCTCAGCACAGCCCTCCACAACCCTCCACAGCCCGTCCCAACCCTCCACAGCTCATCCCAGCCTACCATAGCCCGTCCCAGCCCAACACAGCTTATCCCAGCCCACCGCAGCCCGTCCCAGCCCACCGCAGCCCGTCCTAGCCCACCGCAACCCGTCCCAGCCCACCGCAACCCGTCCCAGCCCACCACAGCCCACCACAGGTCACCACAGCCCACCACCGGTCACCACAGCCCACCACCGGTCACCACAGCCCACCACCGGTCACCACAGCCTGTTTCAGCCCACCACGGCAAACCACGGCCCGTCCCAGCCCACCACGGCCCACCATGGCCCACCACAGCTCGTCCCAGCTAAACAAGGCGCACCACAGCCCACCACGGCCCGTCCCGGCCCACCACACCCCGTCCCAGCCCACCACTGCCCGTCCCAGCCCGTCCCAGCCCGTCCCAACCCTCCAAAGCCCGTCCCAGCACACCACAGCCTACCACAGCCCATCACAGCCCGTCACAGCCCGTTCCAGCTTACCACAGCCCACACCAGACCGTAACAGCCCACCACAGACCGTCCCAGCCCACCACAGCCCGTCCCAGCCCACCACAGTTCGTTCCAGCCCACCACTGCCCGTCCCAGCCCACCACTGCCCGTCCCAGCCCGTCCCAACCCACCACAGCCCGTCCCAGCCCACCACAGCCCACCGCAGCCCATCCCAGCCCACCACGGCCCGTTGCAGCCCGTGCCAACCCGTCAAAACACGCCACAGCCCGTCCCAGCCCACCACAGCCCACCGCAGCCCATCCCAACCCACCACAGCCCGTCCCTACCCACCACAGCGTGTCCCAACCCACCACAGCCCACCACAGCCCTTCAGAACCCACCACAGCCCACCACAGCCCGTCCCAGCCCACCACAGCACGTCCCAGGCCACCACAGACCACCACAGCCCACCACAGCCCATGAAGCCCACCACAGCCCGTCCCAGCCCACCACAGCCCGTCCCAGCCCACCACAGCCCACCACAGCTTGTCCCAGACCACCACAGCTCTTCCCAGCCCACCATAACCAACCACAGCCTATCCCAGCCGATCCCAGCCCACCACAGCCCGTCCCATCACACCACAGCCCACCACAGCCCGTCCCAGCCAACCACGGCCCGTCCCAGCCCACCACAGCCCGTCCCAGCCCACCACGGCCCACCACAGCCCACCACGGCCCATCCGGGCCCAACACAGCCCACCAAGGCGCACCACAGCCCATCCCAGCCCATTACAGCCTGTACCAGACCACCACATCCCATCTCAGCCCACCACAACCGACCACAGCCCACCACAGCCCACCACGGCCGACCACAGCCCACCACGGCAGACCACAGCCCACCACGGCCCATCCAAGCCCACCACGGCCCATCCAAGCCCACCACGGTCCACCACGGCCCGTCCCAGCCCACCACAGAGCACCACAGCCCGTCCCAGCCCGTCCCAGCCCACCACAGTATGTCCCAGACCACCAGAGCCCGTCCCAGCCCACCACAGCCCGTCCCAGCCCACCACAGCCCGTCCCAGCCCACCACTGCCCGTCCCAGCCCGTCCCAGCCCGTCCCAACCCTCCAAAGCCCGTCCCAGCACACCACAGCCCACCACAGCCCATCACAGCCCACCACAGCCCGTCCTATCTTACCACAGCCCACACCAGACCGTCCCAGCCCACCACAGACCGTCCCAGCCCACCACAGCCCGTCCCAGCCCACCACAGTTCGTTCCAGCCCACCACTGCCCGTACCAGCCCACCACTGCCCGTCCCAGCCCGTCCCAAGCCACCACAGCCCGTCCCAGCCCACCACAGCCCACCACAGCCCACCGCAGCCCATCCCAGCCCACCACGGCCCGTCCCAGCCCGTGCCAACCCGTCACAACACACCACAGCCCACCACAGCCCGTCCCTACCCACCACAGCGTGTCCCAACCTACCACAGCCCACCACAGCCCTTCAGAACCCACCACTAACCCACCAAAGCCCGTCCCCGCCCACCACAGCCCGTCCCAGCCCACCACAGCCCACCACGCCCCGTGCCAACCCACCAGAGCCCGTCCCAGCCCACCACAGCCCGTCACAGCCCGTCACAGCCCACCAGAGGTCGTCCCAGCTCACCACAACCCACCACAGCCCTTCCCAGCCCGTCCCAGCCCACCACAGCCCGTCCCAGCCCACCACGGCCGCCGCAGACATTCAGAGCCCGTCCCAGCCCACCACAATCCCGTCCCAGCCCACTATAGCCCATCACAGCCCACCACAGCCCGTCCCATCTTACCACAGCCCACACCAGACCGTCCCAGCCCACCACAGACCGTCCCAGCCCACCACAGCCCGTCCCAGCCCACCACAGTTCGTTCCAGCCCACCACTGCCCGTACCAGCCCACCACTGCCCGTCCCAGCCTGTCCCAAGCCACCACAGCCCGTCCCAGCCCACCACAGCCCACCACAGCCCACCGCAGCCCATCCCAGCCCACCACGGCCCGTCCCAGCCCGTGCCAACCCGTCACAACACACCACAGCCCACCACAGCCCGTCCCTACCCACCACAGCGTGTCCCAACCTACCACAGCCCACCACAGCCCTTCAGAACCCACCACTAACCCACCAAAGCCCGTCCCCGCCCACCACAGCCCGTCCCAGCCCACCACAGCCCACCACACCCCGTGCCAACCCACCAGAGCCCGTCCCAGCCCACCACAGCCCGTCACAGCCCGTCCCAGCCCACCAGAGGTCGTCCCAGCTCACCACAACCCACCACAGCCCTTCCCAGCCCGTCCCAGCCCACCACAGCCCGTCCCAGCCCACCACGGCCGCCGCAGACATTCAGAGCCCGTCCCAGCCCACCACAATCCCGTCCCAGCGCACTATAGCCCGTCCCAGCCCACCACAACCCGTTCTAGCTCACCACAACCCACCACAGCGCACCATAGCACACCACAGCCCACCAAAGCGCACCAGAGCCTGTCCCAGCCCACCACAGCCCGTCCCAGCCCACCGCAGCCCGCCACGGCCCGTCCCAGCCCACCACAGCCCATTCCAGACCACCAGAGCCCTTCCCAGTTCACCACAGCATGTCCCAGCACACCACAGCCCACCACAGCCCGTCCAATTTCACCACAGCCCGTCTCAGCTCACCACAACCCACCACAGCCCGTCCCAGCACACCGCAGCCTATCCCAACCCGTCCCAGCCCACCACGGCCCGTCCCAGCCCACCACGGCCCGTCCCAGCCCACCACGGCCCGTCCCAGCCCGTCCCAGCCCACGCCAGCCCGTCCCAGCCCACGATAGTACGTCCCAGCCCACCAGAGCCCACCAGAGCCCACCACAGCTCGTCCCAGCCCACCACAGCCCACAAGAGCTTGTCACAGACCACCACAGCCCGTCCCAGCCCAACACAGCCCACTACGGCCCACCACAGCCCGTCCCAGCCCACCACAGCCCGTAACAGCCCACCACAGCCCGTAACAGCCCACCACAGCAAGTACCAGCCCGTCCCAGCCCACCACGGCCTGTCTCAGCCCACCACGGCCCGTCTCAGCCCACCACGGCCCGTCTCAGCTCACCACAACCCGTCCCAGCCCACCACAGCCCACCACGGCCCGTCCCAGGCCACCACAGCCCGTCCCAGCCCACCACAGCCCGTCACAGCCCACGACAGCCCGTCCCAGCCCACCAGAGCCCACCAGAGCCCACCACAGCTCGTCCCAGCCCACCACAGCCCACAAGAGCTTGTCCCAGCCCACCACAGCCCGTCCCAGCCCACCACAGCCCACTACGGCCCACCATAGCCCGTCCCAGCCCACCACAGCCCGTCCCAGCTCGTCCCAGACCACCACAGCCTCTCACAGCACATCACAGCCCGTAACAGCCCACCACAGCAAGTACCAGCCCGTCCCAGCCCACCACGGCCCGTCTCAGCCCACCACGGCCCGTCTCAGCTCAGCACAACCCGTCCCAGACAACCACAGCCCGTCCCAGCCCACCACAGCCCACCACAGCCTGTCCCAGCCCACCACGGCCCGTCCCAGCCCACCACAGCCCGTCCCAGCCCACCAGAGCCCGTCCCAGCCTGTTTCAGCCCACCACGGCTAACCACGGCCTGTCCCGGCCCACCACGGCCAACCACGGTCCACCATGGCCCACCAGAGCACACCACGGCCCACCACGGCCCTTCCCAGTCCACCACAGCCCACCACAGCCTGTCCAAGCCCACCACGGCCCGTCCCAGCCCACCACGGCCCACGCCAGCCCACCACGGCCCGTCCCAGCCCACCACGGCCCGTCACAGCCCACCACAGTTCACCACAGCCCGTCCTAGCCCAGCACGGCCCGTCCCAGCCCACCACGGACCACCACGGCCCATCTCAGCCCACCACAGCCTGTCCAAGCTCAGCACAGCCCTCCACAACCCTCCACAGCCCGTCCCAACCCTCCACAGCTCATCCCAGCCTACCATAGCCCGTCCCAGCCCAACACAGCTTATCCCAGCCCACCGCAGCCCGTCCCAGCCCACCGCAGCCCGTCCTAGCCCACCGCAACCCGTCCCAGCCCACCGCAACCCGTCCCAGCCCACCACAGCCCACCACAGGTCACCACAGCCCACCACCGGTCACCACAGCCCACCACCGGTCACCACAGCCCACCACCGGTCACCACAGCCTGTTTCAGCCCACCACGGCAAACCACGGCCCGTCCCAGCCCACCACGGCCCACCATGGCCCACCACAGCTCGTCCCAGCTAAACAAGGCGCACCACAGCCCACCACGGCCCGTCCCGGCCCACCACACCCCCGTCCCAGCCCACCACTGCCCGTCCCAGCCCGTCCCAGCCCGTCCCAACCCTCCAAAGCCCGTCCCAGCACACCACAGCCTACCACAGCCCATCACAGCCCACCACAGCCCGTTCCAGCTTACCACAGCCCACACCAGACCGTAACAGCCCACCACAGACCGTCCCAGCCCACCACAGCCCGTCCCAGCCCACCACAGTTCGTTCCAGCCCACCACTGCCCGTCCCAGCCCACCACTGCCCGTCCCAGCCCGTCCCAACCCACCACAGCCCGTCCCAGCCCACCACAGCCCACCACAGCCCACCGCAGCCCATCCCAGCCCACCACGGCCCGTTGCAGCCCGTGCCAACCCGTCAAAACACGCCACAGCCCGTCCCAGCCCACCACAGCCCACCGCAGCCCATCCCAACCCACCACAGCCCGTCCCTACCCACCACAGCGTGTCCCAACCCACCACAGCCCACCACAGCCCTTCAGAACCCACCACAGCCCACCACAGCCCGTCCCAGCCCACCACAGCACGTCCCAGGCCACCACAGACCACCACAGCCCACCACAGCCCATGAAGCCCACCACAGCCCGTCCCAGCCCACCACAGCCCGTCCCAGCCCACCACAGCCCACCACAGCTTGTCCCAGACCACCACAGCTCTTCCCAGCCCACCATAACCAACCACAGCCTATCCCAGCCGATCCCAGCCCACCACAGCCCGTCCCATCACACCACAGCCCACCACAGCCCGTCCCAGCCCACCACGGCCCACCACAGCCCACCACGGCCCATCCGGGCCCAACACAGCCCACCAAGGCGCACCACAGCCCATCCCAGCCCATTACAGCCTGTACCAGACCACCACATCCCATCTCAGCCCACCACAAACGACCACAGCCCGTCCCAGCCCACCACAGCCCACCACAGCCCGTCCCAGCCCACCACGGCCCGTCCCAGCCCACCACATCCCGTCCCAGCCCACCAGAGCCCGTCCCAGCCTGTTTCAGCCCACCACGGCTAACCACGGCCTGTGCCGGCCCACCACGGCCAACCACGGTCCACCATGGCCCACCCGAGCACACCACGGCCCACCACGGCCCTTCCCAGTCCACCACAGCCCACCATGGCCCGTCCCAGCCCACCACGGCCCACCCCAGCCCACCACGGCCCGTCCCAGCCCACCACGGCCCGTCCCAGCCCACCACAGCCCATCACAGCCCACCACAGTTCACCACAGCCCGTCCCAGCCCACCACAGCACACTACGGCCCACCACAGCCCGTCCCAGCCCACCACAGCCCGTCCCAGCCCACCGCAGCCCACCACAGCCCACCACGCCCCATGCCAACCCACCACAGCCCGTCCCAGCTCGTCCCAGACCACCACAGCCTCTCACAGCACACCACAGCCCGTAACAGCCCACCACAGCAAGTACCAGCCCGTCTCAGCCCACCACGGCCCGTCTCAGCCCACCACGGCCCGTCTCAGCTCACCACAACCCGTCCCAGACGACCACAGCCCACCACAGCCCACCACAGCCCGTCCCAGCCCACCACAGCCCGTCCCAGCCTGTCCCGGCCCACCACGGCCAACCACAGTCCACCATGGCACACCAGAGCACACCACGGCCCACCACGGCCTTTCTCAGTCCACCACAGCCCACCACAGCCTGTCCCAGCCCACCACGGCCCATCCCAGCCCACCACGGCCCGTCCCAGCCCACCACGGCCCGTCCCAGCCCACCACGGCCCATCACAGCCCACCACAGTTCACCACAGCCCGTCCTAGCCCAGCACGGCCCGTCCCAGCCCACCACGGACCACCACGGCCCATCTCAGCCCACCACAGCCTGTCCAAACCCAGCACAGCCCTCCACAACCCTCCACAGCCCGTCCCAACCCTCCACAGCTCATCCCAGCCTACCACAGCCCGTCGCAGCCCAACACAGCTTATCCCAGCCCACCGCAGCCCGTCCCAGCCCACCGCAGCCCGTCCTAGCCCACCGAAACCCGTCCCAGCCCACCGCAACACGTCCCAGCACACCACAGCCCACCACAGCCAATCACAGCCCACCACAGCCCGTCCCAGCTTACCACAGCCCACCACAGACCGTCCCAGCCCACCACAGCCCGTCCCAGCCCACCACAGCCCGTCCCAGCCCACCACTGCCCGTCCCAGACCACCACTGCCCGTCCTAGCCCACCACTGCCCGTCCCAGCCCGTCCCAGCCCGTCCCAACCCACCAAAGCTTGTCCCAGCCCACCACAGCCCACCACAGCCCGCCGCAGCCCATCCCAGCCCACCACGGCCCGTCCCAGCCCGTGCCAACCCGTCACAACACACCACAGCCCACCACAGCCCGTCCCTACCCACCACAGCGTGTCCCAACCCACCACAGCCCACCACAGCCCTTCAGAACCCACCACAGCCCACCACAGCCCGTCCCAGCCCACCACAGCACGTCCCAGGCCACCACAGACCACCACAGCCCACCACAGCCCGTGAAGCCCACCACAGCCCGCCTCAGCCCACTACAGCCCGTCCCAGCCCACCACAGCCCGTCTCAGCCCACCACAGCCCACCACAGCTTGTCCCAGACCACCACAGCTCTTCCCAGCCCACCATAACCAACCACAGCCTATCCCAGCCGATCCCAGCCCACCACAGCCCGTCCCATCACACCACAGCCCACCACAGCCCGTCCCAGCCCACCACAGCCCGTAACAGCCCACCACAGCCCGTAACAGCCCACCACAGCAAGTACCAGCCCGTCCCAGCCCACCACGGCCTGTCTCAGCCCACCACGGCCCGTCTCAGCCCACCACGGCCCGTCTCAGCTCACCACAACCCGTCCCAGCCCACCACAGCCCACCACGGCCCGTCCCAGGCCACCACAGCCCGTCCCAGCCCACCACAGCCCGTCACAGCCCACGACAGCCCGTCCCAGCCCACCAGAGCCCACCAGAGCCCACCACAGCTCGTCCCAGCCCACCACAGCCCACAAGAGCTTGTCCCAGCCCACCACAGCCCGTCCCAGCCCACCACAGCCCACTACGGCCCACCATAGCCCGTCCCAGCCCACCACAGCCCGTCCCAGCTCGTCCCAGACCACCACAGCCTCTCACAGCACATCACAGCCCGTAACAGCCCACCACAGCAAGTACCAGCCCGTCCCAGCCCACCACGGCCCGTCTCAGCCCACCACGGCCCGTCTCAGCTCAGCACAACCCGTCCCAGACAACCACAGCCCGTCCCAGCCCACCACAGCCCACCACAGCCTGTCCCAGCCCACCACGGCCCGTCCCAGCCCACCACAGCCCGTCCCAGCCCACCAGAGCCCGTCCCAGCCTGTTTCAGCCCACCACGGCTAACCACGGCCTGTCCCGGCCCACCACGGCCAACCACGGTCCACCATGGCCCACCAGAGCACACCACGGCCCACCACGGCCCTTCCCAGTCCACCACAGCCCACCACAGCCTGTCCAAGCCCACCACGGCCCGTCCCAGCCCACCACGGCCCACGCCAGCCCACCACGGCCCGTCCCAGCCCACCACGGCCCGTCACAGCCCACCACAGTTCACCACAGCCCGTCCTAGCCCAGCACGGCCCGTCCCAGCCCACCACGGACCACCACGGCCCATCTCAGCCCACCACAGCCTGTCCAAGCTCAGCACAGCCCTCCACAACCCTCCACAGCCCGTCCCAACCCTCCACAGCTCATCCCAGCCTACCATAGCCCGTCCCAGCCCAACACAGCTTATCCCAGCCCACCGCAGCCCGTCCCAGCCCACCGCAGCCCGTCCTAGCCCACCGCAACCCGTCCCAGCCCACCGCAACCCGTCCCAGCCCACCACAGCCCACCACAGGTCACCACAGCCCACCACCGGTCACCACAGCCCACCACCGGTCACCACAGCCCACCACCGGTCACCACAGCCTGTTTCAGCCCACCACGGCAAACCACGGCCCGTCCCAGCCCACCACGGCCCACCATGGCCCACCACAGCTCGTCCCAGCTAAACAAGGCGCACCACAGCCCACCACGGCCCGTCCCGGCCCACCACACCCCGTCCCAGCCCACCACTGCCCGTCCCAGCCCGTCCCAGCCCGTCCCAACCCTCCAAAGCCCGTCCCAGCACACCACAGCCTACCACAGCCCATCACAGCCCACCACAGCCCGTTCCAGCTTACCACAGCCCACACCAGACCGTAACAGCCCACCACAGACCGTCCCAGCCCACCACAGCCCGTCCCAGCCCACCACAGTTCGTTCCAGCCCACCACTGCCCGTCCCAGCCCACCACTGCCCGTCCCAGCCCGTCCCAACCCACCACAGCCCGTCCCAGCCCACCACAGCCCACCACAGCCCACCGCAGCCCATCCCAGCCCACCACGGCCCGTTGCAGCCCGTGCCAACCCGTCAAAACACGCCACAGCCCGTCCCAGCCCACCACAGCCCACCGCAGCCCATCCCAACCCACCACAGCCCGTCCCTACCCACCACAGCGTGTCCCAACCCACCACAGCCCACCACAGCCCTTCAGAACCCACCACAGCCCACCACAGCCCGTCCCAGCCCACCACAGCACGTCCCAGGCCACCACAGACCACCACAGCCCACCACAGCCCATGAAGCCCACCACAGCCCGTCCCAGCCCACCACAGCCCGTCCCAGCCCACCACAGCCCACCACAGCTTGTCCCAGACCACCACAGCTCTTCCCAGCCCACCATAACCAACCACAGCCTATCCCAGCCGATCCCAGCCCACCACAGCCCGTCCCATCACACCACAGCCCACCACAGCCCGTCCCAGCCCACCACGGCCCACCACAGCCCACCACGGCCCATCCGGGCCCAACACAGCCCACCAAGGCGCACCACAGCCCATCCCAGCCCATTACAGCCTGTACCAGACCACCACATCCCATCTCAGCCCACCACAAACGACCACAGCCCGTCCCAGCCCACCACAGCCCACCACAGCCCGTCCCAGCCCACCACGGCCCGTCCCAGCCCACCACATCCCGTCCCAGCCCACCAGAGCCCGTCCCAGCCTGTTTCAGCCCACCACGGCTAACCACGGCCTGTGCCGGCCCACCACGGCCAACCACGGTCCACCATGGCCCACCCGAGCACACCACGGCCCACCACGGCCCTTCCCAGTCCACCACAGCCCACCATGGCCCGTCCCAGCCCACCACGGCCCACCCCAGCCCACCACGGCCCGTCCCAGCCCACCACGGCCCGTCCCAGCCCACCACAGCCCATCACAGCCCACCACAGTTCACCACAGCCCGTCCCAGCCCACCACAGCACACTACGGCCCACCACAGCCCGTCCCAGCCCACCACAGCCCGTCCCAGCCCACCGCAGCCCACCACAGCCCACCACGCCCCATGCCAACCCACCACAGCCCGTCCCAGCTCGTCCCAGACCACCACAGCCTCTCACAGCACACCACAGCCCGTAACAGCCCACCACAGCAAGTACCAGCCCGTCTCAGCCCACCACGGCCCGTCTCAGCCCACCACGGCCCGTCTCAGCTCACCACAACCCGTCCCAGACGACCACAGCCCACCACAGCCCACCACAGCCCGTCCCAGCCCACCACAGCCCGTCCCAGCCTGTCCCGGCCCACCACGGCCAACCACAGTCCACCATGGCACACCAGAGCACACCACGGCCCACCACGGCCTTTCTCAGTCCACCACAGCCCACCACAGCCTGTCCCAGCCCACCACGGCCCATCCCAGCCCACCACGGCCCGTCCCAGCCCACCACGGCCCGTCCCAGCCCACCACGGCCCATCACAGCCCACCACAGTTCACCACAGCCCGTCCTAGCCCAGCACGGCCCGTCCCAGCCCACCACGGACCACCACGGCCCATCTCAGCCCACCACAGCCTGTCCAAACCCAGCACAGCCCTCCACAACCCTCCACAGCCCGTCCCAACCCTCCACAGCTCATCCCAGCCTACCACAGCCCGTCGCAGCCCAACACAGCTTATCCCAGCCCACCGCAGCCCGTCCCAGCCCACCGCAGCCCGTCCTAGCCCACCGAAACCCGTCCCAGCCCACCGCAACACGTCCCAGCACACCACAGCCCACCACAGCCAATCACAGCCCACCACAGCCCGTCCCAGCTTACCACAGCCCACCACAGACCGTCCCAGCCCACCACAGCCCGTCCCAGCCCACCACAGCCCGTCCCAGCCCACCACTGCCCGTCCCAGACCACCACTGCCCGTCCTAGCCCACCACTGCCCGTCCCAGCCCGTCCCAGCCCGTCCCAACCCACCAAAGCTTGTCCCAGCCCACCACAGCCCACCACAGCCCGCCGCAGCCCATCCCAGCCCACCACGGCCCGTCCCAGCCCGTGCCAACCCGTCACAACACACCACAGCCCACCACAGCCCGTCCCTACCCACCACAGCGTGTCCCAACCCACCACAGCCCACCACAGCCCTTCAGAACCCACCACAGCCCACCACAGCCCGTCCCAGCCCACCACAGCACGTCCCAGGCCACCACAGACCACCACAGCCCACCACAGCCCGTGAAGCCCACCACAGCCCGCCTCAGCCCACTACAGCCCGTCCCAGCCCACCACAGCCCGTCTCAGCCCACCACAGCCCACCACAGCTTGTCCCAGACCACCACAGCTCTTCCCAGCCCACCATAACCAACCACAGCCTATCCCAGCCGATCCCAGCCCACCACAGCCCGTCCCATCACACCACAGCCCACCACAGCCCGTCCCAGCCAACCACGGCCCGTCCCAGCCCACCACAGCCCGTCCCAGCCCACCACAGCCCACCACAGCCAACCACGGCCCATCCGGGCCCAACACAGCCCACCAAGGCGCACCACAGCCCATCTCAGCCCACCACAGCCCGTCCCAGCCCACCACAACCGACCACAGCCCACCACAGCCCACCACGGCCGACCACAGCCCACCACGGCCGACCACAGCCCACCACGGCCCATCCAAGCCCACCACGGCCCATCCAAGCCCACCACGGTCCACCACAGCACGTCCCAGCCCACCACAGAGCACCACAGCCCGTCCCAGCCCGTCCCAGCCCACCACAGTATGTCCCAGACCACCAGAGCCCGTCCCAGCCCACCACAGCCCGTCCCAGCCCACCACAGCCCACCACGCCCCGTGCCAACCCACCAGAGCCCGTCCCAGCCCACCACAGCCCACCACAGCCCGTCCCAGACCACAAGAGGTCGTCCCAGCCCACCACTAACCCACCAAAGCCCGTCCCCGCCCACCACAGCCCGTCCCAGCCAACCACAGCGCACCACAGCCTGCCCCAACCCACCTGAGCCCGTCCCAGCTTACCACAGCCCACCACAGCCCGTCACAGCCCGTCCCAGCCCACCAGAGGTCGTCCCAGCTCACCACAACCCACCACAGCCCTTCCCAGCCCGTCCCAGCCCACCACGGCCGCCGCAGACCATCAGAGCCCGTCCCAGCCCACCACAATCCCGTCCCAGCCCACTATAGCCCGTCCCAGCCCACCACAACCCGTTCTAGCTCACCACAACCCACCACAGCACACCATAGCCCACCACAGCCCACCACAGCGCACCAGAGTCTGTCCCGGCCCACCAGAGCCTGTCCCAGCCCACCGCAGCCCGCCACAGCCCGTCCCAGCCCACCACAGCCCATTCCAGACCACCAGAGCCCTTCCCAGCCCACGACAGCCCACCACAGCCCGTCCAATTTCACCACAGCCCGTCTCAGCTCACCACAACCCACCACAGCCCGTCCCAGCCCACCGCAGCCTATCCCAACCCGTCCCAGCCCACCACGGCCCGTCCCAGCCCACCAGAGCCCACCAGAGCCCACCACAGCTCGTCCCAGCCCACCACAGCCCACAAGAGCTTGTCACAGACCACCACAGCCCGTCCCAGCCCACCACAGCCCACTACGGCCCACCACAGCCCGTCCCAGCCCACCAGAGCCCGTCCCAGCCTGTTTCAGCCGAGCACGGCCAACCACGGCCTGTCCCGGCCCACCACGGCCAACCACGGTCCACCATGGCCCACCAGAGCACACCACGGCCCACCACGGCCCTTCCCAGTCCACCACAGCCCACCACGGCCTGTCCCAGCCCACCACGGCCCGTCCCAGCCCACCAGAGCCCGTCCCAGCCCACCACGGCCCGTCCCAGCCCACCACGGCCCGTCCCAGCCCACCACGGCCCGTCCCAGCCCACCACAGTTCACCACAGCCCGTCCTAGCCCAGCACGGCCCGTCCCAGCTTACCACGGACCACCACGGCCGATCTCAGCCCACCACAGCCTGTCCAAGCTCAGCACAGCCCTCCACAACCCTCCACAGCCCGTCCCAACCCTCCACAGCTCATCCCAGCCTACCACAGCCCGTCGAAGCCCAACACAGCTTATCCCAGCCCACCGAAACCCGTCCCAGCCCACCGAAACCCGTCCCAGCCCACCACAGGTCACCACAGCCCACCACCGGTCACCACAGCCCACCACAGGTCACCACAGCCTGTTTCAGCCCACCACGGCAAACCACGGCCCGTCCCAGCCCACCACGGCCCGCCATGGCCCACCACAGCTCGTCCCAGATAAACACGGCGCACCACAGCCCACCACGGCCCGGCCCGGCCCACCACAGCCCGTCACAGCCCGTCCCAGCTCTCCTCAACCCACCGTAGCCCGTCCCAGCCCACCACAGCCCGTCCCAGCCCACCACGGCCCACAAAAGCCCACCACAGCCCACCACGGCCCACCACAGCCCGTCCCAGCCCACCACAAGCCGTCCTAGCCCACCACAGACCTCCAGAGCCCGTCTCAGCCCACCACAGCCTATCCCAGCCCACCACGGCCCACCACAGCACACCACGGCCCACCGCAGCCTATCCCAACCCGTCCCAGCCCACCACGGCCCGTCCCAGCCCACCACGGCCCGTCCCAGCCCGTCCCAGCCCACGACAGCCCGTCCCAGCCCACCAGAGACCACCACAGCTCGTCCCAGCCCACCACAGCCCACAAGAGCTTGTCACAGACCACCACAGCCCGTCCCGGCCCACCACAGCCCGTCCCAGCCCACCACAGCCCGTCCCAGCCCACCACAGCCCGTCCCAGCTCGTCCCAGACCACCACAGCCTCTCACAGCACACCACAGCCCGTAACAGCCCACCACAGCAAGTACCAGCCCGTCCCAGCCCACCACGGCCCGTCTCAGCCCACCACGGCCCGTCTCAGCTCACCACAACCCGTCCCAGACGACCACAGCCCGTCCCAGCCCACCACAGCCCACCACAGCCCGTCCCAGCCCACCACGGCCCGTCCCAGCCCACCACATCCCGTCCCAGCCCACCAGAGCCCGTCCCAGCCTGTTTCAGCCCAGCACGGCTAACCACGGCCTGTCCCGGCCCACCACGGCCAACCACGGTCAACCATGGCCCACCAGAGCACACCACGGCCCACCTTGGCCCTTCCCAGTCCACCACAGCCCACCACAGCCCGGTCCAGCCCACCACGGCTTGTCCCAGCCCACCACGGCCCACCCCAGCCCACCACAGCCCGTCCCAGCCCACCACAGCCCGTTCCAGCCCACCACTGCCCGTCCCAGCCCACCACTGCCCGTCCCAGCCCGTCCCAAGCCACCACAGCCCGTCCCAGCCCACCACAGCCCACCACAGCCCACCGCAGCCCATCCCAGCCCACCACGGCCCGTCCCAGCCCGTGCCAACCCGTCACAACACACCACAGCCCACCACAGCCCGTCCCTACCCACCACAGCGTGTCCCAACCCACCACAGCCCACCACAGCCCTTCAGAACCCACCACTCACCCACCAAAGCCCGTCCCAGCCCACCACAGCCCGTCCCAGCCCACCACAGCCCACCACGCCCCGTGCCAACCCACCAGAGCCCGTCCCAGCCCACCACAGCCCGTCACAGCCCGTCACAGCCCACCACAGCCCGTCCCATCACACCACAGCCCACCACAGCCCGTCCCAGCCAACCACGGCCCGTCCCAGCCCACCACAGCCCGTCCCAGCCCACCACAGCCCACCACAGCCCACCACGGCCCATCCGGGCCCAACACAGCCCACCAAGGCGCACCACAGCCCATCTCAGCCCACCACAGCCCGTCCCAGCCCACCACAACCGACCACAGCCCACCACAGCCCACCACGGCCGACCACAGCCCACCACGGCCGACCACAGCCCACCACGGCCCATCCAAGCCCACCACGGCCCATCCAAGCCCACCACGGTCCACCACAGCACGTCCCAGCCCACCACAGAGCACCACAGCCCGTCCCAGCCCGTCCCAGCCCACCACAGTATGTCCCAGACCACCAGAGCCCGTCCCAGCCCACCACAGCCCGTCCCAGCCCACCACAGCCCACCACGCCCCGTGCCAACCCACCAGAGCCCGTCCCAGCCCACCACAGCCCACCACAGCCCGTCCCAGACCACAAGAGGTCGTCCCAGCCCACCACTAACCCACCAAAGCCCGTCCCCGCCCACCACAGCCCGTCCCAGCCAACCACAGCGCACCACAGCCTGCCCCAACCCACCTGAGCCCGTCCCAGCTTACCACAGCCCACCACAGCCCGTCACAGCCCGTCCCAGCCCACCAGAGGTCGTCCCAGCTCACCACAACCCACCACAGCCCTTCCCAGCCCGTCCCAGCCCACCACGGCCGCCGCAGACCATCAGAGCCCGTCCCAGCCCACCACAATCCCGTCCCAGCCCACTATAGCCCGTCCCAGCCCACCACAACCCGTTCTAGCTCACCACAACCCACCACAGCACACCATAGCCCACCACAGCCCACCACAGCGCACCAGAGTCTGTCCCGGCCCACCAGAGCCTGTCCCAGCCCACCGCAGCCCGCCACAGCCCGTCCCAGCCCACCACAGCCCATTCCAGACCACCAGAGCCCTTCCCAGCCCACGACAGCCCACCACAGCCCGTCCAATTTCACCACAGCCCGTCTCAGCTCACCACAACCCACCACAGCCCGTCCCAGCCCACCGCAGCCTATCCCAACCCGTCCCAGCCCACCACGGCCCGTCCCAGCCCACCAGAGCCCACCAGAGCCCACCACAGCTCGTCCCAGCCCACCACAGCCCACAAGAGCTTGTCACAGACCACCACAGCCCGTCCCAGCCCACCACAGCCCACTACGGCCCACCACAGCCCGTCCCAGCCCACCAGAGCCCGTCCCAGCCTGTTTCAGCCGAGCACGGCCAACCACGGCCTGTCCCGGCCCACCACGGCCAACCACGGTCCACCATGGCCCACCAGAGCACACCACGGCCCACCACGGCCCTTCCCAGTCCACCACAGCCCACCACGGCCTGTCCCAGCCCACCACGGCCCGTCCCAGCCCACCAGAGCCCGTCCCAGCCCACCACGGCCCGTCCCAGCCCACCACGGCCCGTCCCAGCCCACCACAGTTCACCACAGCCCGTCCTAGCCCAGCACGGCCCGTCCCAGCTTACCACGGACCACCACGGCCGATCTCAGCCCACCACAGCCTGTCCAAGCTCAGCACAGCCCTCCACAACCCTCCACAGCCCGTCCCAACCCTCCACAGCTCATCCCAGCCTACCACAGCCCGTCGAAGCCCAACACAGCTTATCCCAGCCCACCGAAACCCGTCCCAGCCCACCGAAACCCGTCCCAGCCCACCACAGGTCACCACAGCCCACCACCGGTCACCACAGCCCACCACAGGTCACCACAGCCTGTTTCAGCCCACCACGGCAAACCACGGCCCGTCCCAGCCCACCACGGCCCGCCATGGCCCACCACAGCTCGTCCCAGATAAACACGGCGCACCACAGCCCACCACGGCCCGGCCCGGCCCACCACAGCCCGTCACAGCCCGTCCCAGCTCTCCTCAACCCACCGTAGCCCGTCCCAGCCCACCACAGCCCGTCCCAGCCCACCACGGCCCACAAAAGCCCACCACAGCCCACCACGGCCCACCACAGCCCGTCCCAGCCCACCACAAGCCGTCCTAGCCCACCACAGACCTCCAGAGCCCGTCTCAGCCCACCACAGCCTATCCCAGCCCACCACGGCCCACCACAGCACACCACGGCCCACCGCAGCCTATCCCAACCCGTCCCAGCCCACCACGGCCCGTCCCAGCCCACCACGGCCCGTCCCAGCCCGTCCCAGCCCACGACAGCCCGTCCCAGCCCACCAGAGACCACCACAGCTCGTCCCAGCCCACCACAGCCCACAAGAGCTTGTCACAGACCACCACAGCCCGTCCCGGCCCACCACAGCCCGTCCCAGCCCACCACAGCCCGTCCCAGCCCACCACAGCCCGTCCCAGCTCGTCCCAGACCACCACAGCCTCTCACAGCACACCACAGCCCGTAACAGCCCACCACAGCAAGTACCAGCCCGTCCCAGCCCACCACGGCCCGTCTCAGCCCACCACGGCCCGTCTCAGCTCACCACAACCCGTCCCAGACGACCACAGCCCGTCCCAGCCCACCACAGCCCACCACAGCCCGTCCCAGCCCACCACGGCCCGTCCCAGCCCACCACATCCCGTCCCAGCCCACCAGAGCCCGTCCCAGCCTGTTTCAGCCCAGCACGGCTAACCACGGCCTGTCCCGGCCCACCACGGCCAACCACGGTCAACCATGGCCCACCAGAGCACACCACGGCCCACCTTGGCCCTTCCCAGTCCACCACAGCCCACCACAGCCCGGTCCAGCCCACCACGGCTTGTCCCAGCCCACCACGGCCCACCCCAGCCCACCACAGCCCGTCCCAGCCCACCACAGCCCGTTCCAGCCCACCACTGCCCGTCCCAGCCCACCACTGCCCGTCCCAGCCCGTCCCAAGCCACCACAGCCCGTCCCAGCCCACCACAGCCCACCACAGCCCACCGCAGCCCATCCCAGCCCACCACGGCCCGTCCCAGCCCGTGCCAACCCGTCACAACACACCACAGCCCACCACAGCCCGTCCCTACCCACCACAGCGTGTCCCAACCCACCACAGCCCACCACAGCCCTTCAGAACCCACCACTCACCCACCAAAGCCCGTCCCAGCCCACCACAGCCCGTCCCAGCCCACCACAGCCCACCACGCCCCGTGCCAACCCACCAGAGCCCGTCCCAGCCCACCACAGCCCGTCACAGCCCGTCACAGCCCACCAGAGGTCGTCCCAGCTCACCACAACCCACCACAGCCCTTCCCAGCCCGTCCCAGCCCACCACAGCCCGTCCCAGCCCACCACGGCCGCCGCAGACCATCAGAGCCCGTCCCAGCCCACCACAACCCGTTCTAGCTCACCACAACCCACCACAGCGCACCATAGCACACCACAGCCCACCACAGCGCACTAGAGCCTGTCCCAGCCCACCACAGCCCGTCCCAGCCCACCGCAGCCCGCCACGGCCCGTCCCAGCCCACCACAGCCCATTCCAGACCACCAGAGCCCTTCCCAGTTCACCACAGCATGTCCCAGCACACCACAGCCCACCACAGCCCGTCCAATTTCACCACAGCCCGTCTCAGCTCACCACAACCCACCACAGCCCGTCCCAGACCACCGCAGCCTATCCCATCCCGTCCCAGCCCACCACGACCCGTCCCAGCCCACCACGGCCCGTCCCAGCCCACCACGGCCCGTCCCAGCCCGTCCCAGCCCACGACAGCCCGTCCCAGCCCACGATAGTCCGTCCCAGCCCACCAGAGCCCACCAGAGCCCACCACAGCTCGTCCCAGCCAACCACAGCCCACAAGAGCTTGTCACAGACCACCACAGCCCGTCCCAGCCCACCACAGCCCACTACGGCCCACCACAGCCCGTCCCAGCCCACCACAGCCCGTCCCAGCCCACCACAGCCCGTAACAGCCCACCACAGCAAGTACCAGCCCGTCCCAGCCCACCACGGCCCGTCTCAGCCCACCACGGCCCGTCTCAGCCCACCACGGCCCGTCTCAGCCCACCACAGCCCGTCCCATCACACCACAGCCCACCACAGCCCGTCCCAGCCAACCACGGCCCGTCCCAGCCCACCACAGCCCGTCCCATCACACCACAGCCCACCACAGCCCGTCCCAGCCAACCACGGCCCGTCCCAGCCCACCACAGCCCGTCCCAGCCCACCACGGCCCACCACAGCCCACCACGGCCCATCCGGGCCCAACACAGCCCACCAAGGCGCACCACAGCCCATCCCAGCCCATTACAGCCTGTCTCAGACCACCACATCCCATCTCAGCCCACCACAGCCCGTCCCAGCCCACCACAACCGACCACAGCCCACCACAGCCCACCACGGCCGACCACAGCCCACCACGGCAGACCACAGCCCACCACGGCCCATCCAAGCCCACCACGGCCCATCCAAGCCCACCACGGTCCACCACGGCACGTCCCAGCCCACCACAGAGCACCACAGCCCGTCCCAGCCCGTCCCAGCCCACCACAGTATGTCCCAGACCACCAGAGCCCGTCCCAGCCCACCACAGCCCGTCCCAGCCCACCACAGCCCACCACGCCCCATGCCAACCCACCAGAGCCCGTCCCAGCTCACCACAGCCCACCACAGCCCGTCCCAGACCACAAGAGGTCGTCCCAGCCCACCACTAACCCACCAAAGCCCGTCCCCGCCCACCACAGCCCGTCCCAGCCCACCACAGCACACCACGCCCCGCCCCAACCCACCTGAGCCCGTCCCAGCTTACCACAGCCCACCACAGCCCGTCACAGCCCGTCCCAGCCCACCAGAGGTCGTCCCAGCTCACCACAACCCACCACAGCCCGTCCCAGCCCACCACAGCCCGTCCCAGCCCACCACAGCCCGTCCCAGCCCACCACGGCCGCCGCAGACCATCAGAGCCCGTCCCAGCCCACCACAATCCCGTCCCAGCGCACTATAGCCCGTCCCAGCCCACCACAACCCGTTCTAGCTCACCACAACCCACCACAGCGCACCATAGCCCACCACAGCCCACCACAGCGCACCAGAGTCTGTCCCGGCCCACCAGAGCCTGTCCCAGCCCACCACAGCCCGTCCCAGCCCACCGCAGCCCGCCACGGCCCGTCCCAGCCCACCACAGCCCATTCCAGACCACCAGAGCCCTTCCCAGTTCACCACAGCCCACCACAGCCCGTCCAATTTCACCACAGCCCGTCTCAGCTCACCACAACCCACCACAGCCCGTCCCAGCCCACCGCAGCCTATCCCAACCCGTCCCAGCCCACCACGGCCCGTCCCAGCCCACCACGGCCCGTCCCAGCCCGTCCCAGCCCACGACAGCTCGTCCCAGCCCACGACAGTCCGTCCCAGCCCACCAGAGCCCACCAGAGCCCACCACAGCTCGTCCCAGCCCACCACAGCCCACAAGAGCTTGGCACAGACCACCACAGCCCGTCCAAGCCCAACACAGCCCACTACGGCCCACCACAGCCCGTCCCAGCACACCACAGCCCACCACAGGTCACCACAGCCCACCACCGGTCACCACAGCCCACCACAGGTCACCACAGCCTGTTTCAGCCCACCACGGCAAACCACGGCCCGTCCCAGCCCACCACGGCCCGCCATGGCCCACCACAGCTCGTCCCAGATAAACACGGCGCACCACAGCCCACCACGGCCCGGCCCGGCCCACCACAGCCCGTCCCAGCACACCACAGCCCACCACAGCCCATCACAGCCCACCACAGCCCGTCCCAGCTTACCACAGCCCACCACAGACCGTCCCAGCCCACCACAGCCCGTCCCAGCCCACCACTGCCCGTCCCAGCCCACCACTGCCCGTCCCAGCCCGTCCCAACCCTCCAAAGCCCGTCCCAGCACACCACAGCCCACCACAGCCCATCACAGCCCACCACAGCCCGTCCCAGCTTACCACAGCCCACACCAGACTGTCCCAGCCCACCACAGACCGTCCCAGCCCACCACAGCCCGTCCCAGCCCACCACAGCCCGTCCCAGCCCACCACTGCCCATCCCAGCCCACCACTGCCCGTCCAAGCCCGTCCCAGCCCGTCCCAAGCCACCACAGCCCGTCCCAGCCCACCACAGCCCACCACAGCCCACCGCAGCCCATCCCAGCCCACCACGGCCCGTCCCAGCCTGTGCCAACCCGTCACAACACACCACAGCCCACCACAGCCCGTCCCTATCCACCACAGCGTGTCCCAACCCACCACAGCCCACCACAGCCCTTCAGAACCCACCTCAGCCCACCACGGCCCGTCCCAGCCCACCACAGCACGTCCCAGGCCACCACAGACCACCACAGCCCACCACAGCCCGTCCCAGCCCACCACAGCCCACCACAGCTTGTCCCAGACCTCCACAGCTCTTCCCAGCCCACCATAACCAACCACAGCCTATCCCAGCCGATCCCAGCCCACCACAGCCCGTCCCATCACACCACAGCCCACCACAGCCCGTCCCAGCCAACCACGGCCCGTCCCAGCCCACCACAGCCCGTCCCATCACACCACAGCCCACCACAGCCCGTCCCAGCCAACCACGGCCCGTCCCAGCCCACCACAGCCCGTCCCAGCCCACTACGGCCCACCACAGCCCACCACGGCCCATCCGGGCCCAACACAGCCCACCAAGGCGCACCACAGCCCATCCCAGCCCATTACAGCCTGTCCCAGACCACCACATCCCATCTCAGCCCACCACAGCCCGTCCCAGCCCACCACAACCGACCACAGCCCACCACAGCCCACCACGGCCGACCACAGCCCACCACGGCCGACCACAGCCCACCACGGCCCATCCAAGCCCACCACGGCCCATCCAAGCCCACCACGGTCCACCACGGCACGTCCCAGCCCACCACAGAGCACCACAGCCCGTCCCAGCCCGTCCCAGCCCACCACAGTATGTCCCAGACCACCAGAGCCCGTCCCAGCCCACCACAGCCCGTCCCAGCCCACCACAGCCCACCACGCCCCGTGCCAACCCACCAGAGCCCGTCCCAGCTCACCACAGCCCACCACAGCCCGTCCCAGACCACAAGAGGCCCGTCCCAGCCCACCACTAACCCACCAAAGCCCGTCCCCGCCCACCACAGCCCGTCCCAGCCAACCACAGCGCACCACAGCCTGCCCCAACCCACCTGAGCCCGTCCCAGCTTACCACAGCCCACCACAGCCCGTCCCAGCCCGTCCCAGCCCACCAGAGGTCGTCCCAGCTCACCACAACCCACCACAGCCCTTCCCAGCCCGTCCCAGCCCACCACAGCCCGTCCCAGCCCACCACGGCCGCCGCAGACCATCAGAGCCCGTCCCAGCCCACCACAATCCCGTCCCAGCCCACTATAGCCCGTCCCAGCCCACCACAACCCGTTCTAGCTCACCACAACCCACCACAGCGCACCATAGCCCACCACAGCCCACCACAGCGCACCAGAGTCTGTCCCGGCCCACCAGAGCCTGTCCCAGCCCACCACAGCCCGTCCCAGCCCACCGCAGCCCGCCACGGCCCGTCCCAGCCCACCACAGCCCATTCCAGACCACCAGAGCCCTTCCCAGTTCACCACAGCCCACCACAGCCCGTCCAATTTCACCACAGCCCGTCTCAGCTCACCACAACCCACCAGCGCCCGTCCCAGCCCACCGCAGCCTATCCCAACCCGTCCCAGCCCACCACGGCCCGTCCCAGCCCACCACGGCCCGTCCCAGCTCGTCCCAGCCCACGACAGCTCGTCCCAGCCCACGACAGTCCGTCCCAGCCCACCAGAGCCCACCAGAGCCCACCACAGCTCGTCCCAGCCCACCACAGCCCACAAGAGCTTGTCACAGACCACCACAGCCCGTCCAAGCCCAACACAGCCCACTACGGCCCACCACAGCCCGTCCCAGCCCACCACAGCCCGTCCCAGCCCACCACAGCCCGTCCCAGCCCACCACAGCCCGTCCCAGACCACCACAGCCTTTCACAGCACACCACAGCCCGTAACAGCCCACCACAGCAAGTACCAGCCCGTCCCAGCCCACCACGGCCCGTCTCAGCCCACCACGGCCCGTCTCAGCTCACCACAACCCGTCCCAGATGACCACAGCCCGTCCCAGCCCACCACAGCCCGTCCCAGCCCACCACGGCCCGTTCCAGCCCACCACATCCCGTCCCAGCCCACCAGAGCCCGTCCCAGCCTGTTTCAGCCCACCACGGCTAACCACGGCCTGTCCCGGCCCACCACGGCCAACCACGGTCCACCATGGCCCACCAGAGCACACCACGGCCCACCATGGCCCTTCCCAGTCCACCACAGCCCACCACAGCCTGTCCCAGCCCACCACGGCCAGTCCCTGCGCACCACGGCCCACCCCAGCCCACCACGGCCCGTCCCAGCCCACCACGGCCCATCACAGCCCACCACAGTTCACCACAGCCCGTCCTAGCCCAGCACGGCCCGTCCCAGCCCACAATGGACCACCACGGCCCATCTCAGCCAACCACAGCCTGTCCAAGCCCAGCATAGCCCTCCACAACCCTCCACAGCCCGTCCCAACCCTCCACAGCTCATCCCAGCCTACCACAGCCCGTCGCAGCCCAACACAGCTTATCCCAGCCCACCGAAACCCGTCCCAGCCCACCACAGCCCACCACAGGTCACCACAGCCCACCACCGGTCACCACAGCCCACCACCGGTCACCACAGCCTGTTTCAGCCCACCACGGCAAACCACGGCCCGTCCCAGCCCACCACGGCCCGCCATGGCCCACCACAGCTCGTCCCAGATAAACACGGCGCACCACAGCCCACCACGCCCCGTCCCGGCCCACCACAGTTCGTCCCAGCACACCACAGCCCACCACAGCCCATCACAGCCCACCACAGCCCGTCCCAGCTTACCACAGCCCACCACAGACCGTCCCAGCCCACCAAAGACCGTCCCAGCCCACCACAGCCCGTCCCAGCCCACCACAGCCCGTCCCAGCCCACCACTGCCCGTCCCAGCCCACCACTGCCCGTCCCAGCCCGTCCCAGCCCGTCCCAACCCACCACAGCCCGTCCCAGCCCACCACAGACCGTCCCAGCCCACCGCAGACCATCCCAGCCCACCACGGCCCGTCCCAGCCCGTGCCAACCCGTCACAACACACCACAGCCCACCACAGCCCGTCCCTACCCACCACAGCGTGTCCCAACCCACCACAGCCCACCACAGCCCTTCAGAACCCACCACAGCCCACCACAGCCCGTCCCAGCCCACCACAGCACGTCCCAGGCCACCACAGACCACCACAGCCCACCACAGCCCGTGAAGCCCACCACAGCCCGCCTCAGCCCACTACAGCCCGTCCCAGCCCACCACAGCCCACCACAGCTTGTCCCAGACCACCACAGCTCTTCCCAGCCCACCATAACCAACCACAGCCTATCCCAGCCGATCCCAGCCCACCACAGCCCGTCCCATCACACCACAGCCCACCACAGCCCGTCCCAGCCCACCACGGCCCGTCCCAGCCCACCACGGCCCATCACAGCCCACCACAGTTCACCACAGCCCGTCCTAGCCCAGCACGGCCCGTCCCAGCCCAACACGGACCACCACGGCCCATCTCAGCCCACCACAGCCTGTCCAAGCCCAGCACAGCCCTCCACAACCCTCCACAGCCCGTCCCAACCCTCCACAGCTCATCCCAGCCTACCACAGCCCGTCGCAGCCCAACACAGCTTATCCCAGCCCACCGAAACCCGTCCCAGCCCACTGCAACCCGTCCCAGCCCACCACAGCCCACCACAGGTCACCACAGCCCACCACCGGTCACCACAGCCCACCACAGGTCACCACAGCCTGTTTCAGCCCACCACGGCAAACCACGGCCCGTCTCAGCCCACCACGGCCCACCACAGCTCGTCCCAGATAAACACGGCGCACCACAGCCCACCACAGCCCGTCCCGGCCCACCACAGCCCGTCACAGCTCTCCACAACACACCGCAGCCCGTCCCAGTCCACCACAGCCCGTCCCAGCCCACCACAGCCCACCACAGCCCGTCCCAGCCCACAACAGCCCGTCCCAGACCACCACAGCCTCTCACAGCACACCACAGCCCGTAACAGCCCACCACAGCAAGTACCAGCCCGTCCCAGCCCACCACGGCCTGTCTCAGCCCACCACGGCCCGTCTCAGCTCACCACAACCCGTCCCAGATGACCACAGCCCGTCCCAGCCCACCACAGCCCACCACAGCCCGTCCCAGCCCACCACGGCCCGTCCCAGCCCACCACAGCCCGTCCCAGCCCACCAGAGCCCGTCCCAGCCTGTTTCAGCCCACCACGGCTAACCACGGCCTGTCCCGGCCCACCACGGCCAACCACGGTCCACCATGGCCCACCAGAGCACACCACGGCCCACCATGGCCCTTCCCAGTCCACCACAGCCCACCACAGCCTGTCCCAGCCCACCACGGCCAGTCCCTGCGCACCACGGCCCACCCCAGCCCACCACGGCCCGTCCCAGCCCACCACGGCCCATCACAGCCCACCACAGTTCACCACAGCCCGTCCTAGCCCAGCACGGCCCGTCCCAGCCCACCACGGCCCGTCCCAGCCCACCACGGCCCGTCGCACCCCACCATGGCCCGTCCCAGCCCACCACGGCCCATCACAGCCCACCACAGTTCACCACAGCCCGTCCTAGCCCAGCACGGCCCTTCCCAGCCCACCACGGACCACCACGGCCCATCTCAGCCCACCACAGCCTGTCCAAGCCCAGCACAGCCCTCCACAACCCTCCACAGCCCGTCCCAACCCTCCACAGCTCATCCCAGCCTACCACAGCCCGTCGCAGCCCAACACAGCTTATCCCAGCCCACCGCAGCCCGTCCCAGCCCACCACAGCCCACCACCGGTCACCACAGCCCACCACAGGTCACCACAGCCTGTTTCAGCCCACCACGGCAAACCACGGCCCGTCCCAGCCCACCACGGCCCGCCATGGCCCACCACAGCTCGTCCCAGATAAACACGGCGCACCACAGCCCACCACGGCCCGGCCCGGCCCACCACAGCCCGTCCCAGCTTACCACAGCCCACCACAGACCGTCCAATTTCGCCACAGCCCGTCTCAGCTCACCACAACCCACCACAGCCCGTCCCAGCCCACCACAGCCCATCCCAGCCCACCACGGCCCGTCCCAGCCCACCACTGCCCGTCCCAGCCCACCACGGCCCGTCCCAGCCCGTCCCAGCCCACGACAGCCCATCCCAGCCCACGACAGTCCGTCCCAGCCCACCAGAGCCCACCACAGCTCGTCCCAGCCCACCACAGCCCAGAAGAGCTTGTCACAGACCACCACAGCCCGTCCAAGCCCACCACAGCCCACTACGGCCCACCACAGCCCGTCCCAGCCCACCACAGCCCGTCCCAGCCCACCACAGCCCGTCCCAGACCACCACAGCCTCTCACAGCACACCACAGCCCGTAACAGCCCACTACAGCAAGTACCAGCCCGTCCCAGCCCACCACGGCCCGTCCCAGCCCACCACAGCCCACCACAGCCCGTCCCAGCCCACCACAGCCCGTCCCAGACCACCAGAGCCCGTCCCAGCCTGTTTCAGCCCACCACGGCTAACCACGGCCTGTCCCGGCCCACCACGGCCAACCACGGTCAACCATGGCCCACCAGAGCACACCACGGCCCACCACGGCCCTTCCCAGTCCACCACAGCCCACCACGGCCTGTCCCAGCCCACCACGGCCCGTCCCAGCCCACCACGGCCCACCCCAGCCCACCACGGCCTGTCCCAGCCCACCACGGCCCGTCCCAGCCCACCACAGTTCACCACAGCCCGTCCTAGCCCAGCACGGCCCGTCCCAGCCCACCACGGACCACCACGGCCCATCTCAGCCCACCACAGCCTGTCCAAGCCCAGCACAGCCCTCCACAACCCTCCACAGCCCGTCCCAACCCTCCACAGCTCATCCCAGCCTACCACAGCCCGTCGCAGCCCAACACAGCTTATCCCAGCCCACCGAAACCCGTCCCAGCCCACCACAGACCTCCAGAGCCCGTCTCAGCTCACCACAGCCTATCCCAGCCCACCACGGCCCACCACAGCACACCACGGCCCACCGCAGCCTATCCCAACCCGTCCCAGCCCACCACGGCCCGTCCCAGCCCACCACGGCCCGTCCCAGTCCACCACAACCCGTCCCAGCCAGTCCCAGCCCACGACAGCCCGTCCCAGCCCACCACAGCCCGTCCCAGCCCACCACGGCCCACGAAAGCCCACCACAGCCCACCACAGCCCGTCCCAGCCCACCACAAGCCGTCCTAGCCCACCACAGACCTCCAGAGCCCGTCTCAGCTCACCAGAGCCTATCCCAGCCCACCACGGCCCACCGCAGCCGATCCCAACCCGTCCCAGCCCACCACTACCCGTCCCAGCCCGTCCCAGCCCGTCCCAACCCTCCAAAGCCCGTCCCAGCACACCACAGCCCACCACAGCCCATCACAGCCCACCACAGCCCGTCCCAGCTTACCACAGCCCACACCAGACTGTCCCAGCCCACCACAGACCGTCCCAGCCCACCACAGCCCATCCCAGCCCACCACAGCCCGTCCCAGCCCACCACTGCCCGTCCCAGCCCACCACTGCCCGTCCCAGCCCGTCCCAGCCCGTCCCAACGCACCACAGCCCGTCCCAGCCCACCACAGCCCACCACAGCCCACCGCAGCCCATCCCAGCCCACCACGGCCCGTCCCAGCCCGTGCCAACCCGTCACAACACACCACAGCCCACCACAGCCCGTCCCTACCCACCACAGCATGTCCCAACCCACCACAGCCCACCACAGCCCTTCAGAACCCACCACAGTCCACCACAGCCCGTCCCAGCCCACCACAGCACGTCCCAGGCCACCACAGACCACCACAGCCCACCACAGCCCGTGAAGCCCACCACAGCCCGCCTCAGCCCACTACAGCCCGTCCCAGCCCACCACAGCCCACCACAGCTTGTCCCAGACCACCACAGCTCTTCCCAGCCCACCATAACCAACCACAGCCTATCCCAGCCGATCCCAGCCCACCACAGCCCATCCCATCACACCACAGCCCACCACAGCCCGTCCCAGCCAACCACGGCCCGTCCCAGCCCACCACAGCCTGTCCCAGCCCACCACGGCCCACCACAGCCCACCACGGCCCATCCGGGCCCAACACAGCCCACCAAGGCGCACCACAGCCCATCCCAGCCCATTACAGCCTGTCCCAGACCACCACATCCCATCTCAGCCCACCACAGCCCGTCCCAGCCCACCACAACCGACCACAGCACACCACAGCCCGTAACAGCCCACCACAGCAAGTACCAGCCCGTCCCAGCCCACCACGGCCTGTCTCAGCCCAAAACAGCCCGTCTCAGCTCACCACAACCCGTCCCAGACGACCACAGCCCGTCCCAGCCCACCACAGCCCACCACAGCCCGTCCCAGCCCACCACGGCCCGTCCCAGCCCACCACAGCCCGTCCCAGCCCACCACGGCCCGTCCCAGCCCACGACAACTCGTCCCAGCCCACGACAGTCCGTCCCAGCCCACCAGAGCCCACCAGAGCCCACCACAGCTCGTCCCAGCCCACCACAGCCCAGAAGAGCTTGTCACAGACCACCACAGCCCGTCCAAGCCCACCACAGCCCACTACGGCCCACCACAGCCCGTCCCAGCCCACCACAGCCCGTCCCAGCCCACCACAGCCCGTCCCAGACCACCACAGCCTCTCACAGCACACCACAGCCCGTAACAGCCCACCACAGCAAGTACCAGCCCGTCCCAGCCCACCACGGCCCGTCCCAGACGACCACAGCCCGTCCCAGCCCACCACAGCTCACCACAGCCCGTCCCAGCCCACCAGAGCCCGTCCCAGCCCACCAGAGCCCGTCCCAGCCTGTTTCAGCCCACCACGGCTAACCACGGCCTGTCCCGGCCCACCACGGCCAACCACGGTCAACCATGGCCCACCAGAGCACACCACGGCCAACCACGGCCCTTCCCAGTCCACCACAGCCCACCACGGCCTGTCCCAGCCCACCACGGCCCGTCGCAGCCCACCACGGCCCGTCCCGGCCCACCACGGCTCGTCCCAGCCCACCATGGCCCATCACAGCCCACCACAGTTCACCACAGCCCGTCCTAGCCCAGCACGGCCCGTCCCAGCCCACCACGGACCACCACGGCCCATCTCAGCCCACCACAGCCTGTCCAAGCCCAGCACAGCCCTCCACAACCCTCCACAGCCCGTCCCAACCCTCCACAGCTCATCCCAGCCTACCACAGCCCGTCGCAGCCCAACACAGCTTATCCCAGCCCACCGAAACCCGTCCCAGCCCACTGCAACCCGTCCCAGCCCACCACAGCCCACCACAGGTCACCACAGCCCACCACCGGTCACCACAGCCCACCACAGGTCACCACAGCCTGTTTCAGCCCACCACGGCAAACCACGGCCCGTCTCAGCCCACCACGGCCCACCACAGCTCGTCCCAGATAAACACGGCGCACCACAGCCCACCACAGCCCGTCCCGGCCCACCACAGCCCGTCACAGCCCGTCCCAGCTCTCCACAACACACCGCAGCCCGTCCCAGCCCACCACAGCCCGTCCCAGCACACCACAGCCCACCACAGCCCGTCCCAGCTCACCACTAAGCCGTCCTAGCCCACCACAGACCTCCAGAGCCCGTCTCAGCTCACCACAGCCTATCCCAGCCCACCACCGCCCACCACAGCACACCACGGCCCACCGCAGCCTATCCCAACCCGTCCCAGCCCACCACGGCCCGTCCCAGCCCACCACGGCCCGTCCCAGCCCACCACGGCCCGTCCCAGCCCGTCCCAGCCCACGACAGCCCGTCCCAGCCCACCAGAGCCCGTCCCAGCCCACCACAGCCCGTCCCAGCCCACCAGAGCCCACCAGAGCCCACCACAGCTCGTCCCAGCCCACCAGAGCCCACCACAGCTTGTCCCAGACCACCACAGCCCGTCCCAGCCCACCACAGCTCACCACAGACCGTCCCAGCCCACCACAGCCCGTCCCAGCTCGTCCCAGCCCGTCCCAGCTCGTCCCAGCCCACCACAGCCCGTCCCAGCTCGTCCCAGCCCACCACAGCCAGTCCCCGTCGACCACAGCCCGTCCCAGCCCACCACGGCCCGTCTCAGCACACAACGGCCCGTCCCAGCCCACCACGGCCCGTCCCAGCCCACCACGGCCCGAAACAGCCCACCACGGCCCGAACAAGCCCAGCACGGCCCGAACAAGCCCAGCACGGCCCGAAAAAGCCCAGCACGGCCCGAACAAGCCCACCATGGCTCGTAGCGGCCCACCACAGCCCGTCGCAGCCCACCACGGCCCACAGCGGTCCGTCCCGGCCAACCACGGTCCGTCGCAGCCCACCATGGCCCACCTCAGCCCACCACGGCCCTTCCCAGCACACCACAGCCCGTCCCAGCCCGTCCCAGCCCACCACAGCCCGTCCCAGCCCACCACAACCCACCACAGCCTATCCCAGCCCACCAGAACCCGCCTCAACCCAAAACAGCTCTTCCCAGGCCACCACAGCTCGTCCAAGCCCACCACAGCCCGTCCCAGCCCACCACAGCCCGTCCCAGCCAGTGTCAGACCGTACCAGCCCACCACAGCCCGTGCCAGCCCGTCCCAGCTCGTCCCAGCCCACCACAGCCCGTCCCAGCCCACCACAGCCCGTCCCAGCTTGTCCCAGTCCACCACAGCCCACCACGGCCCGTCCCAGCCCACCACGGCCCGAACAAGCCCACCACGGCTCGTAGCGGCCCACCACAGCCCGTCGCGGCCCACCACGGCCCACAGCGGTCCGTCCCGGCCAACCACGGTCCGTCGCAGCCGACCATGGCCCACCTCAGCCCACCACGGCCCTTCCCAGCCCACCACAGCCCGTCCCAGCCCACCACAGCCCGTCCCAGCCCACCACAGCCCACCGCAGCCCACCACAGCCTGTCCCAGCCCACCAGAACCCGCCTCAACCCAAAACAGCTCTTCCCAGGCCACCACAGCCCGTCCCAGGCCACCACAGCCCGTCCCAGCCCACCACAGCCCGTCCCGGCCAGTGTCAGACCGTACCAGCCCACCACAGCCCGTGCCAGCCCGTGCCAGCCCGTCCCAGCTCGTCCCAGCCCACCACAGCCCGTCCCAGCTCGTCCCAGCCCACCACAGCCCGTCCCAGCTCGTCCCAGCCCACCACAGCCCGTCCCAGCTCGTCCCAGCCCACCACAGCCCGTCCCAGCTCGTCCCAGCTCACCACAGCCAGTCCCCGTCGACCACAGCCCGTCCCAGCCCACCACGGCCCGTCTCAGCCCACAACGGCCCGTCCCAGCCCACCACGGCCCGTCCCAGCCAACCACGGCCCGAAACAGCCCACCACGGCCCGAACAAGCCCAGCACGGCCCGAACAAGCCCAGCACGGCCCGAACAAGCCCACTACGGCTCGTAGCGGCCCACCACAGCCCATCGTGGCCCACCACGGCCCACAGCGGTCCGTCCCGGCCAACCACGGTCCGTCGCAGCCCACCATGGCCCACCTCAGCCCACCACGGCCCTTCCCAGCACACCACAGCCCGTCCTAGCCCACCACAGCCCGTCCCAGCCCACCACAGCCCGTCCCAGCCCACCACAGCCCGTCCCAGCCCACCACAGCCCGTCCCAGCCAGTGTCAGACCGTACCAGCCCACCACAGCCCGTGCCAGCCCGTCCCAGCTCGTCCCAGCCCACCACAGCCCGTCCCAGCCCACCACAGCCCGTCCCAGCTCGTCCCAGCCCACCACAGCCCGTCCCAGCTCGTCCCAGCCCACCACAGCCCGTCCCAGCTCGTCCCAGCCCACCACAGCCCGTCCCAGCTCGTCCCAGCCCACCACAGCTGGTCCCAGCCTGTCCCAGCCCACCACAGCCCGTCCCAGCCCACCACAGCCCGTCCCAGCCCACCACAGCCCGTCCAAGCCCACCGCAGCCCGTCCCAGCCCACCGCAGCCCGTCCCAGCCCACCGAAGCCCGTCCCAGCCCACCGCAGCCCGTCCAAGCCGTTCCAGCAAATCCCAGCCCACCATAGCCCGTCTCAGCTCACCACAGCACGTCCCAGTCCACCACATCCACCACAGCCCATCCCAGCCCATTCCAGCCCACCACAGCCCGTCCCAGCCCACCACAGCCCGTCCCAGCCCAGCGCAGCCCGTCCCAGCCCAGCGCAGCCCGTGCCAGCCCACCACAGCCCGTCCCAGCACACCACAGCTCGTCCCAGCACACCACAGCCCGTCCCAGCACACCACAGCCCACCACAGCCCGTCCCAGCCCACCACAGCCCACCACAAACTGTCCTCGCCCACCACAGCCTGTCCCCGCCCAGCACAGCCCACCACAGCCCGGCAAGGCCCACCACAGACCGTCCCAGCCTGTCCCAGCCCACGACAGCCCATCCCAGCCCACCAGAGCCCGTCCCAGCCCACCACGGCCCGTCCCAGCCCACCACGGCCCGTCCCAGCCCGTCCCAGCCCACGACAGCCCGTCCCAGCCCACCAGAGCCCGTCCCAGCCCACCACAGCCCGTCCCAGCCCACCAGAGCCCACCAGAGCCCACCACAGCTCGTCCCAGCCCACCAGAGCCCACCACAGCTTGTCCCAGACCACCACAGCCCGTCCCAGCCCACCACAGCTCACCACAGACCGTCCCAGCCCACCACAGCCCGTCCCAGCTCGTCCCAGCCCGTCCCAGCTCGTCCCAGCCCACCACAGCCCGTCCCAGCTCGTCCCAGCCCACCACAGCCAGTCCCCGTCGACCACAGCCCGTCCCAGCCCACCACGGCCCGTCTCAGCACACAACGGCCCGTCCCAGCCCACCACGGCCCGTCCCAGCCCACCACGGCCCGAAACAGCCCACCACGGCCCGAACAAGCCCAGCACGGCCCGAACAAGCCCAGCACGGCCCGAAAAAGCCCAGCACGGCCCGAACAAGCCCACCATGGCTCGTAGCGGCCCACCACAGCCCGTCGCAGCCCACCACGGCCCACAGCGGTCCGTCCCAGCCAACCACGGTCCGTCGCAGCCCACCATGGCCCACCTCAGCCCACCACGGCCCTTCCCAGCACACCACAGCCCGTCCCAGCCCGTCCCAGCCCACCACAGCCCGTCCCAGCCCACCACAACCCACCACAGCCTATCCCAGCCCACCAGAACCCGCCTCAACCCAAAACAGCTCTTCCCAGGCCACCACAGCTCGTCCAAGCCCACCACAGCCCGTCCCAGCCCACCACAGCCCGTCCCAGCCAGTGTCAGACCGTACCAGCCCACCACAGCCCGTGCCAGCCCGTCCCAGCTCGTCCCAGCCCACCACAGCCCGTCCCAGCCCACCACAGCCCGTCCCAGCTTGTCCCAGTCCACCACAGCCCACCACGGCCCGTCCCAGCCCACCACGGCCCGAACAAGCCCACCACGGCTCGTAGCGGCCCACCACAGCCCGTCGCGGCCCACCACGGCCCACAGCGGTCCGTCCCGGCCAACCACGGTCCGTCGCAGCCGACCATGGCCCACCTCAGCCCACCACGGCCCTTCCCAGCCCACCACAGCCCGTCCCAGCCCACCACAGCCCGTCCCAGCCCACCACAGCCCACCGCAGCCCACCACAGCCTGTCCCAGCCCACCAGAACCCGCCTCAACCCAAAACAGCTCTTCCCAGGCCACCACAGCCCGTCCCAGGCCACCACAGCCCGTCCCAGCCCACCACAGCCCGTCCCGGCCAGTGTCAGACCGTACCAGCCCACCACAGCCCGTGCCAGCCCGTGCCAGCCCGTCCCAGCTCGTCCCAGCCCACCACAGCCCGTCCCAGCTCGTCCCAGCCCACCACAGCCCGTCCCAGCTCGTCCCAGCCCACCACAGCCCGTCCCAGCTCGTCCCAGCTCACCACAGCCAGTCCCCGTCGACCACAGCCCGTCCCAGCCCACCACGGCCCGTCTCAGCCCACAACGGCCCGTCCCAGCCCACCACGGCCCGTCCCAGCCCACCACGGCCCGAAACAGCCCACCACGGCCCGAACAAGCCCAGCACGGCCCGAACAAGCCCAGCACGGCCCGAACAAGCCCACCACGGCTCGTAGCGGCCCACCACAGCCCATCGTGGCCCACCACGGCCCACAGCGGTCCGTCCCGGCCAACCACGGTCCGTCGCAGCCCACCATGGCCCACCTCAGCCCACCACGGCCCTTCCCAGCACACCACAGCCCGTCCTAGCCCACCACAGCCCGTCCCAGCCCACCACAGCCCGTCCCAGCCCACCACAGCCCGTCCCAGCCCACCACAGCCCGTCCCAGCCAGTGTCAGACCGTACCAGCCCACCACAGCCCGTGCCAGCCCGTCCCAGCTCGTCCCAGCCCACCACAGCCCGTCCCAGCCCACCACAGCCCGTCCCAGCTCGTCCCAGCCCACCACAGCCCGTCCCAGCTCGTCCCAGCCCACCACAGCCCGTCCCAGCTCGTCCCAGCCCACCACAGCCCGTCCCAGCTCGTCCCAGCCCACCACAGCTGGTCCCAGCCTGTCCCAGCCCACCACAGCCCGTCCCAGCCCACCACAGCCCGTACCAGCCCACCACAGCCCGTCCAAGCCCACCGCAGCCCGTCCCAGCCCACCGCAGCCCGTCCCAGCCCACCGAAGCCCGTCCCAGCCCACCGCAGCCCGTCCAAGCCGTTCCAGCAAATCCCAGCCCACCATAGCCCGTCTCAGCTCACCACAGCACGTCCCAGTCCACCACATCCACCACAGCCCATCCCAGCCCATTCCAGCCCACCACAGCCCGTCCCAGCCCACCACAGCCCGTCCCAGCCCAGCGCAGCCCGTCCCAGCCCAGCGCAGCCCGTGCCAGCCCACCACAGCCCGTCCCAGCACACCACAGCTCGTCCCAGCACACCACAGCCCGTCCCAGCACACCACAGCCCACCACAGCCCGTCCCAGCCCACCACAGCCCACCACAAACTGTCCTCGCCCACCACAGCCTGTCCCCGCCCAGCACAGCCCACCACAGCCCGGCAAGGCCCACCACAGACCGTCCCAGCCTGTCCCAGCCCTTCCCAGCCCGTCCTAGCCCACCACAGCCCGGCACAGCCCACCACAAACCACCACAGCCCACCACAGCCCGTCCCAGACCATCCCAGCCCATCCCAGCCCACAACAGCCCGTCACAGCCCGTCCCAGCCCACCGCAGCCCGTCCCAGCCCACCACAGCCAGTCCCAGCCCGTCCCAGCCCACCACAGCCCGTCCCAGCCCACCACAGCCCGTACCAGCCCACCACATCAAGTACCAGTCCGTCCTAGCCCACCACGGCTTGTCCCAGCCCACCACGGCCCGTCTCTGCTCACCACAGCACGTACCAGCCTGTCTCAGCCTACCACAGCCCGTCCCAGCATGTCCCAGCCCACCGCAGCCCGTCCCAGCCCACCGCAGCCCGTCCCAGCCCAACGCAGCCCGTCCCAGCCCACCGCACCCTGTCCCAGCCCAGCGCAGCCCGTCCCAGCCCACCGCAACCCGTCCCAGCCCGTCCCAGCCCACCACAGCCCGTCCCGGCTCACCACAGCTCGTCCCGTCCCAACACGGCCGACCACAGCCCATTACGGCCCACCACAGCCTGTCCCAGCCCACCACGGCCCGTCCCAGCCCACCACGGCCCGTCCCAGCCCACCACGGCCCGTCCCAGCCCACCTCAGCCCACCACAGCCCGTCCCAGCCCACCACAGCCCGTCCCAATTCACCACGGCCCGTCCCAGCCCACCACGGCCTGTCCCAGCGAACCACAGCCCGTCCCAGCCCACCACAGCCCACCATAACCAGTCCCAGCCCACCACAGCCCGTCCAAGCCCACCACAGCTCGTGCCTGTCCATCCCAGCCCACCACAGCCCACCACAGCCCGTCCCAGCCAACCAGAAGCAGTCCCAGCCCACCACAACCCGTCCAAGCCCACCACAGGTCGTACCTATCCATCCCAGCCCACCACAGCCCGTCCCAGCCAACCAGAGCCAGTCCCAGCCCACCACAACACGTCCAAGCCCACCACAGGTCGTACCTGTCCATCCCAGCCCACCACAGCCCGTGTCAGCCTGTCCCAGACCGTCCCAGCTCACCACAACCCACCACAGCCCGTCCCCGCCCAGCAGAGCCCGTTCCCGCCCAGCAGAGCCCGTCCCCGCCCAGCACAGCTCGTCCCAGCCTGTCCCAGGCCTTCCCAGCCCACCACAGCCCGTCCCGGCCCACCACAGCCCTGTCTGGCCCACCATGGCGCACCACAACCCACCACAACTTGTCCCAGCACACCACAGCCCGTCCTAGCCCACCACAGCCCGTCCCAGCCCACCACAGCCCGTCACAGCCCGTCCCAGCCCGTGCCAACCCGTCCCAGCCCGTCCCAGCCCACCACAGCCCGTGCCTACCCACCACAGCCCGTCCTAGCCCACCACAGCCCGTCCCAGCCCACCACAGCCCGTCCCAGCCCACCACAGCCCACCACAGCCCACCACAGCCCGTCTCCGCCCACCACAACTTGTCCTCGCCCACCACAGCCTGTCCCCGCCCAGCAAAATCTCTCCCCGCCCACCAAAGCCAATCCCAGCCCACCACAGCTCACCACAAACCACCACAGCCCACTACAGCCCGTCCCAGACCATCCCAGCCCATCCCAGCCCACGACAGCCGGTCACAGCCCGCCCCAGCCCACAACAGCCAGTCCCAGCTTGTCCCAGACCACTACAGCCCGTCCCAGCCCACCACGGCCCGTCCAAGCCCACCACAGCCCGTCTCCGCTCACCACAGCACGTACCAGCCTGTCTCAGCCTACCACAGCCCGTCCCAGCATGTCCCAGCCCACCGCAGCCCGTCCCAGCCCATCACAGCTCGTCCCAGCCCTTCCCAGCCCACCACAGCATGTCCCAGGCCCCCACACCCCACGACAGCCCGTCCCAGCCCACCACAGACCACTACAGCACACCACAGCCTACCGCAGCCCACCACAGCCCGTCCCAGCCCGTCACAGCTCGTCCCAGCCCGTCACAGCTCGTCCCAGCCCGTCCCAGCCCACCACGGCCCGTCCCAGCCCACAACAGACCACCACAGTTCGTCCCAGCCCGCCACAACCCGTCCCAAACCGCCACGGCCCGTCCCAGCCCACCATGGCCCGTCCCGGCCCACCACGGCCCGGCCCGGCCCACTACGCCCCGTCCCGGCCCACCACGGCCCGTCCCGGCCCACCACGGCCTGTCCCGGCCCACCACAGCCCACCACAGACCGTCGCAGCTCACCACAGAAAGTCCCAGCCCATCCCAGCCCACCACAACCCGTCCCAGCTCACCACAACCCACCACAGCCCGCTCCAGACCGCCACAGCCCGTACCAGCCCACCACAGCCCGTCCCAGCCCACCACAGCCCGTGCCATCCCACCACGGCCCGTGCCAGCTTGTCGCAGCCCAACACAGCGCGTCCAAGCCCACCACAGCCAACCACAGCCAGTCCCAGCCCGTCCCAGCCCACCACAGCCCGTCCTAGCCCATCCCAGCCCACCACGGCCCGTCCCAGCCCACCACGGCACATCACAGCCCGTCCCAGCCCTCCACAGCACACCACAGCCCACTACAGCCCATCCCAGCGCACCACAGCCCGTCCCAGCCCACCACAGCCCACCACAACCCGTCCCAGCCTGTCCCAGCTCATCCCAGCCCACCATAGCCCACCACAGTTTGTCCCAGCCCACCACAGCCCGTCCCAGCCCACCACAGGCCACTACAGCACACCACAGGCCACTACAGCACACCACAGCCCGTCACAGCTCGTCCCAGCCCGTCACAGCTTTTCCCAGCCCACCACAGCCCACCACAGCATGTCCCAGGCCCCCACAGCCCACGACAGCCCGTCCCAGCCCACCACAGCCCGTCCCAGCCCACGACAGCCCGTCCCAGCCCACCACAGCCCGTCCCAGCCCACCACGGCCCGTCCCAGACCACCACAGCCCACCACAGCCGGTTACAGCTTATCACAGCCCATCCCAGCCCACCACAACCCGTCCCAGCCCACCACAGCCCGTCCCAGCCCACCACAACCCGTCCCAGACCACCACAACCCACCACAGCCCGTCCCAGCCCACCACAACCCGTCCCAGCCTACCACAGCCCGTCCCAGCCCACCGCAGCCAGTCACAGCTTGTCCCAGCCCACCACAGCCCACCACAGCCTGTCCCAGCCCATCCCAGCCCACGACAGCCCGTCACAGCCCACCACAGCCAGTCCCAGCTTGTCCCAGACCACCACAGCCCGTCCCAGCCCACCACAGCCCGTACCAGCCCACCACATCAAGTACCAGTCCGTCGCAGCGCACCACGGCCCGTCCCAGACCACCACGGCCCGTCCCAGCGCACCACGGCCTGTCTCCACTCACCACAGCACGTACCAGCCTGTCTCAGCCTACCACAGCCCGTCCCCGCCCACCGCAGCCCGTCCTAGCCCACCACAGCCCGTCCCAGCCCACCACAGCCCGTCCCAGCCCAGCGCAGCCCGTCCCAGCCCAGCGCAGCCCGTGCCAGCCCACCACAGCCCGTGCCAGCACACCACAGCTCGTCCCAGCACACCACAGCCCGTCCCAGCCCACCACAGCCCACCACAGCCCGTCCCAGCCCACCACAGCCCACCACAAACTGTCCTCGCCCACCACAGCCTGTCCCCGCCCAGAAAAATCTCTCCCCGCCCACCACAGCCCATCCCAGCCCACCACAGCTCACCACAAACCACCACAGCCCACCACAGCCCGTCCCAGCCCATCCCAGCCCATCCCAGCCCACAACAGCCCGTCACAGCCCGTCCCAGCCCACCGCAGCCCGTCCCAGCCCACAACAGCCAGTCCCAGCCCGTCCCAGCCCACCACAGCCCGTCCCAGCCCACCACAGCCCGTACCAGCCCACCACATCAAGTACCAGTCCGTCCTAGCCCACCACGGCTTGTCCCAGCCCACCACGGCCCGTCTCTGCTCACCACAGCACGTACCAGCCTTTCTCAGCCTACCACAGCCCATCCCAGCTTGTCCCAGCCCACCACAGCCCGTCCTAGCCCATCCCAGCCCACCACGGCCCGTCCCAGCCCACCACGGCACATCACAGCCCGTCCCAGCCCTCCACAGCACACCACAGCCCACTACAGCCCATCCCAGCGCACCACAGCCCGTCCCAGCCCACCACAGCCCACCACAACCCGTCCCAGCCTGTCCCAGCTCATCCCAGCCCACCATAGCCCACCACAGTTTGTCCCAGCCCACCACAGCCCGTCCCAGCCCACCACAGGCCACTACAGCACACCACAGGCCACTACAGCACACCACAGCCCGTCACAGCTCGTCCCAGCCCGTCACAGCTTTTCCCAGCCCACCACAGCCCACCACAGCATGTCCCAGGCCCCCACAGCCCACGACAGCCCGTCCCAGCCCACGACAGCCCGTCCCAGCCCACCACAGCCCGTCCCAGCCCACCACAGCCCGTCCCAGCCCACCACGGCCCGTCCCAGACCACCACAGCCCACCACAGCCGGTTACAGCTTATCACAGCCCATCCCAGCCCACCACAACCCGTCCCAGCCCACCACAGCCCGTCCCAGCCCACCACAGCCCGTCCCAGACCACCACAACCCACCACAGCCCGTCCCAGCCCACCACAACCCGTCCCAGCCTACCACAGCCCGTCCCAGCCCACCGCAGCCAGTCACAGCTTGTCCCAGCCCACCACAGCCCACCACAGCCTGTCCCAGCCCATCCCAGCCCACGACAGCCCGTTACAGCCCACCACAGCCAGTCCCAGCTTGTCCCAGACCACCACAGCCCGTCCCAGCCCACCACAGCCCGTACCAGCCCACCACATCAAGTACCAGTCCGTCCCAGTGCACCACGGCCCGTCCCAGACCACCACGGCCCGTCCCAGCGCACCACGGCCTGTCTCCACTCACCACAGCACGTACCAGCCTGTCTCAGCCTACCACAGCCCGTCCCCGCCCACCGCAGCCCGTCCCAGCCCACCACAGCCCGTCCCAGCCCACCACAGCCCGTCCCAGCCCAGCGCAGCCCGTCCCAGCCCAGCGCAGCCCGTGCCAGCCCACCACAGCCCGTGCCAGCACACCACAGCTTGTCCCAGCACACCACAGCCCGTCCCAGCCCACCACAGCCCACCACAGCCCGTCCCAGCCCACCACAGCCCACCACAAACTGTCCTCGCCCACCACAGCCTGTCCCCGCCCAGCAAAATCTCTCCCCGCCCACCACAGCCCATCCCAGCCCACCACAGCTCACCACAAACCACCACAGCCCACCACAGCCCGTCCCAGACCATCCCAGCCCATCCCAGCCCACAACAGCCCGTCACAGCCCGTCCCAGCCCACCGCAGCCCGTCCCAGCCCACAACAGCCAGTCCCAGCCCGTCCCAGCCCACCACAGCCCGTCCCAGCCCACCACAGCCCGTACCAGCCCACCACATCAAGTACCAGTCCGTCCTAGCCCACCACGGCTTGTCCCAGACCACCACGGCCCGTCTCTGCTCACCACAGCACGTACCAGCCTTTCTCAGCCTACCACAGCCCATCCCAGCTTGTCCCAGCCCACCACAGCCCGTCCTAGCCCATCCCAGCCCACCACGGCCCGTCCCAGCCCACCACGGCACATCACAGCCCGTCCCAGCCCTCCACAGCACACCACAGCCCACTACAGCCCATCCCAGCGCACCACAGCCCGTCCCAGCCCACCACAGCCCACCACAACCCGTCCCAGCCTGTCCCAGCTCATCCCAGCCCACCATAGCCCACCACAGTTTGTCCCAGCCCACCACAGCCCGTCCCAGCCCACCACAGGCCACTACAGCACACCACAGGCCACTACAGCACACCACAGCCCGTCACAGCTCGTCCCAGCCCGTCACAGCTTTTCCCAGCCCACCACAGCCCACCACAGCATGTCCCAGGCCCCCACAGCCAACGACAGCCCGTCCCAGCCCACCACAGCCCGTCCCAGCCCACGACAGCCCGTCCCAGCCCACCACAGCCCGTCCCAGCCCACCACAGCCCGTCCCAGCCCACCACGGCCCGTCCCAGACCACCACAGCCCACCACAGCCGGTTACAGCTTATCACAGCCCATCCCAGCCCACCACAACCCGTCCCAGCCCACCACAGCCCGTCCCAGCCCACCACAGCCCGTCCCAGACCACCACAACCCACCACAGCCCGTCCCAGCCCACCACAACCCGTCCCAGCCTACCACAGCCCGTCCCAGCCCACCGCAGCCAGTCACAGCATGTCCCAGCCCACCACAGCCCACCACAGCCTGTCCCAGCCCATCCCAGCCCACGACAGCCCGTCACAGCCCGTCACAGCCCACCACAGCCAGTCCCAGACCACCACAGCCCGTCCCAGCCCACCACAGCCCGTACCAGCCCACCACATCAAGTACCAGTCCGTCCCAGCGCACCACGGCCCGTCCCAGACCACCACGGCCCGTCCCAGCGCACCACGGCCTGTCTCCACTCACCACAGCACGTACCAGCCTGTCTCAGCCTACCACAGCCCGTCCCCGCCCACCGCAGCCCGTCCCAGCCCACCACAGCCCGTCCCAGCCCACCACAGCCCGTCCCAGCCCAGCGCAGCCCGTCACAGCCCAGCGCAGCCCGTGCCAGCCCACCACAGCCCGTCCCAGCACACCACAGCTTGTCCCAGCACACCACAGCCCGTCCCAGCCCACCACAGCCCACCACAGCCCGTCCCAGCCCGTCTCCGCCCACCACAAACTGTCCTCGCCCACCACAGCCTGTCCCCGCCCAGCAAAATCTCTCCCCGCCCACCACAGCCCATCCCAGCCCACCACAGCTCACCACAAACCACCACAGCCCACCACAGCCCGTCCCAGACCATCCCAGCCCATCCCAGCCCACGACAGCCCGTCACAGCCCGTCCCAGCCCACCGCAGCCCGTCCCAGCCCACAACAGCCAGTCCCAGCCCGTCCCAGCCCACCACAGCCCGTACCAGCCCACCACAGCCCGTACCAGCCCACCACATCAAGTACCAGTCCGTCCTAGCCCACCACGGCTTGTCCCAGCCCACCACGGCCCGTCTCTGCTCACCACAGCACGTACCAGCCTGTCTCAGCCTACCACAGCCCGTCCCAGCATGTCCCAGCCCACCGCAGCCCGTCCCAGCCCACCGCAGCCCTTCCCAGCCCAGCGCAGCCCGTCACAGCCCAGTGCAGCCCGTCCCAGCCCACCGCAACCCGTCCCAGCCCGTCCCAGCCCACCACAGCCCGTCCCGGCTCACCACAGCTCGTCCCGTCCCAACACGGCTGACCACAGCCCATTACGGCCCACCACAGCCTGTCCCAGCCCACCACGGCCCGTCCCAGCCCACCACGGCCCGTCCCAGCCCACCTCAGCCCACCACAGCCCGTCCCAGCCCACCACAGCCCGTCCCAGCCCACCACAGCCCGTCCCAATTCACCACGGCCCGTCCCAGCCCACCACGGCCTGTCCCAGCGAACCACAGCCCGTCCCAGCCCACCACAGCACACCATAGCCAGTCCCAGCCCACCACAGCCCGTCCAAGCCCACCACAGCTCGTGCCTGTCCATCCCAGCCCACCACAGCCCACCACAGCCCGTCCCAGCCCACCACAACCCGTCCAAGCCCACCACAGGTCGTACCTATCCATCCCAGCCCACCACAGCCAACCACAGCCCGTCCCAGCCAACCAGAGCCAGTCCCAGCCCACCACAACACGTCCAAGCCCACCACAGGTCGTACCTGTCCATCCCAGCCCACCACAGCCCGTGTCAGCCTGTCCCAGACCGTCCCAGCTCACCACAACCCACCACAGCCCGTCCCCGCCCAGCAGAGCCCGTTCCCGCCCAGCAGAGCCCGTCCCCGCCCAGCACAGCTCGTCCCAGCCTGTCCCAGGCCTTCCCAGCCCACCACAGCCCGTCCCGGCCCACCACAGCCCTGTCTGGCCCACCATGGCGCACCACAACCCACCACAACTTGTCCCAGCACACCACAGCCCGTCCTAGCCCACCACAGCCCGTCACAGCCCGTCCCAGCCCGTGCCAACCCGTCCCAGCCCGTCCCAGCCCACCAGAGCCCGTCACAGCCCGTCCCAGCCCGTGCCAACCCGTCCCAGCCCGTCCCAGCCCACCACAGCCCGTGCCTACCCACCACAGCCCGTCCTAGCCCACCACAGCCCGTCCCAGCCCACCACGGACCACCACGGCCCATCTCAGCCCACCACAGCCTGTCCAAGCCCAGCACAGCCCTCCACAACCCTCCACAGCCCTTCCCAACCCTCCACAGCTCATCCCAGCCTACCACAGCCCGTCGCAGCCCAACACAGCTTATCCCAGCCCACCGCAGCTTATCCCAGCCCACCGCAGCCCGTCCCAGCCCACCGCAGCCCGTCCTAGCCCACCGAAACCCGTCCCAGCCCACCATGACCTGTCCCAGCCCACCACAGCCCACCACGGCAAACCACAGCCCACCTCAGGTCACCACAGCCTGTTTCAGCCCACCACGGCAAACCACGGCCCGTCCCAGCCCACCACGGCCCGCCATGGCCCACCACAGCTCGTCCCAGCTAAACACGGCGCACCACAGCCCACCACGGCCCGTCCCGGCCCACCACAGCCCGTCCCAGCTTACCACAGCCCACACCAGACCGTCCCAGCCCACCACAGCCCGTCCCAGCTTACCACAGCCCACCACAGACCGTCCCAGCCCACCACAGCCCGTCCCAGCCCACCACTGCCCGTCCCAGCCCACCACTGCCCGTCCCAGCCCGTCCCAGCCCGTCCCAACCCACCACAGCCCGTCCCAGCCCACCACAGCTCACCACAGACCGTCCCAGCCCACCAGAGCCCGTCCCAGATTACCACAACCCACCACAGCCCACCACGGCCTCTCCCAGCCCGTCCCAGCCCACCACAGCCCATCCCAGCCAACCACAGCCCGTCCCAGCCCACCACAGCCCGTCCCAGCCTTTCCCAGCCCACCACAGACCATCCCGGCCCACCACGGCCCACCACAGCCCACCGCAGTCCGTCCCAGCCCAGCACAGCCCGTCCCAGCCCAGCACAGCCCGTCCCAGCCCAGCACAGCCCGTCCCAGCCCAGCACAGCCCACCACAGCCCACCACAGCCCACCACAGTCCACCACTGCCCGTCCCAGCCCACCACGGCCCGTCCCAGCCCGTCCCAGCCCGTCACAACACACCAGAGCCCACCACAGCCCGTCCCTACCCACCACAGCGTGTCCCAACCCACCACAGCCCACCACAGCCCTTCAGAACCCACCACAGCCCACCACAGCCCGTCCCAGCCCACCACAGCACGTCCCAGGCCACCACAGACCACCACAGCCCACCACAGCCCGTGAAGCCCACCACAGCCCGCCTCAGCCCACTACAGCCCGTCCCAGCCCACCAAATCCCGTCCCAGCCCACCAGAGCCCGCCACAGCTTGTCCCAGACCACTACAGCTCTTCCCAGCCCACCTTAACCAACCACAGCCTATCCCAGCCGATCCCAGCCCACCACAGCCCGTCCCATCACACCACAGCCCACCACAGCCCGTCCCAGCACACCACGGCCCGTCCCAGCCCACCACAGCCCGTCCCAGCCCACCACGGCCCACCACAGCCCACCACGGCCCATCCGGGCCCAACACAGCCCACCAAGGCGCACCACAGCCCATCCCAGCCCATTACAGCCTGTCCCAGACCACCACATCCCATCTCAGCCCACCACAGCCCGTCCCAGCCCACCACAACCGACCACAGCCCACCACAGCCCACCACGGCCGACCACAGCCCACCACGGCCGACCACAGCCCACCACGGCCCATCCAAGCCCACCACGGCCCATCCAAGCCCACCACGGTCCACCACAGCACGTCCCAGCCCACCACAGAGCACCACAGCTCGTCCCAGCCCACCACAGTATGTCCCAGACCACCAGAGCCCGTCCCAGCCCACCACAGCCCGTCCCAGCCCACCACAGCCCACCACGCCCCGTGCCAACCCACCAGAGCCCGTCCCAGCTCACCACAGCCCACCACAGCCCGTCCCAGACCACAAGAGGTCGTCCCAGCCCACCACTAACCCACCAAAGCCCGTCCCCGCCCACCACAGCCCGTCCCAGCCAACCACAGCGCACCACAGCCCGTCCCAACCCAACTGAGCCCGTCCCAGCTTACCACAGCCCACCACAGCCCGTCACAGCCCGTCCCAGCCCACCAGAGGTCGTCCCAGCTCACCACAACCCACCAAAGCCCTTCCCAGCCCGTCCCAGCCCACCACAGCCCGTCCCAGCCCACCACGGCCGCCGCAGACCATCAGAGCCCGTCCCAGCCCACCACAATCCCGTCCCAGCCCACTATAGCCCGTCCCAGCCCACCACAGCCCGTCCCAGCCCACCACGGCCCACGAAAGCCCACCACAGCCCACCACAGCCCGTCCCAGCCCACCACAAGCCGTCCTAGCCCACCACAGACCTCCAGAGCCCGTCTCAGCTCTCCACAGCCTATCCCAGCCCACCACGGCCCACCACAGCACACCACGGCCCACCGCAGCCTATCCCAACCCGTCCCAGCCCACCACGGCCCGTCCCAGCCCACCACGGCCCGTCCCAGCCCGTCCCAGCCCACGACAGCCCGTCCCAGCCCACCGCAGCCCGTCCCAGCCCACGACAGCCCGTCCCAGCCCACCAGAGCCCACCAGAGCCCACCACAGCTCGTCCCAGCCCACCACAGCCCACAAGAGCTTGTCACAGACCACCACAGCCCGCGCCCAGCCCAACACAGCCCACTACGGCCCACCACAGCCCGTCCCAGCCCACCACAGCCCGTCCCAGCCCACCACAGCCCGTCCCAGCCCACCACAGCCCGTCCCAGCTCGTCCCAGACCACCACAGCCTCTCACAGCACACCACAGCCCGTAACAGCCCACCACAGCAAGTACCAGCCCGTCCCAGCCCACCACGGCCCGTCTCAGCCCACCACGGCCCGTCTCAGCTCACCACAACCCGTCCCAGATGACCACAGCCCGTCCCAGCCCACCACAGCCCACCACAGCCCGTCCCAGCCCACCACAGCCCGTCTCAGCTCACCACAGCCCGTCCCAGCCCACGAGAGTCCGTCCCAGCCTGTTTCAGCCCACCACGGCTAACCACGGCCTGTCCCGGCCCACCACGGCCAACCACGGTCCACCATGGCCCACCAGAGCACACCACGGCCCACCACGGCCCTTCCCAGTCCACCACAGCCCACCACAGCCTGTCCCAGCCCACCACGGCCCGTCCCAGCCCACCACGGCCCACCCCAGCCCACCACGGCTCGTCCCAGCCCACCACGGCCCGTCCCAGCCCACCACGGCCCATCACAGCCCACCACAGTTCACCACAGCCCGTCCTAGCCCAGCACGGCCCGTCCCAGCCCACCACGGACCACCACGGCCCATCTCAGCCCACCACAGCCTGTCCAAGCCCAGCACAGCCCTCCACAACCCTCCACAGCCCTTCCCAACCCTCCACAGCTCATCCCAGCCTACCACAGCCCGTCGCAGCCCAACACAGCTTATCCCAGCCCACCGCAGCTTATCCCAGCCCACCGCAGCCCGTCCCAGCCCACCGCAGCCCGTCCTAGCCCACCGAAACCCGTCCCAGCCCACCATGACCTGTCCCAGCCCACCACAGCCCACCACGGCAAACCACAGCCCACCTCAGGTCACCACAGCCTGTTTCAGCCCACCACGGCAAACCACGGCCCGTCCCAGCCCACCACGGCCAGCCATGGCCCACCACAGCTCGTCCCAGATAAACACGGCGCACCACAGCCCACCACGGCCCGTCCCGGCCCACCACAGCCCGTCCCAGCTTACCACAGCCCACACCAGACCGTCCCAGCCCACCACAGCCCGTCCCAGCTTACCACAGCCCACCACAGCCCGTCCCAGCCCACCACAGCCCGTCCCAGCCCACCACTGCCCGTCCCAGCCCACCACTGCCCGTCCCAGCCCGTCCCAGCCCGTCCCAACCCACCACAGCCCGTCCCAGCCCACCACAGCTCACCACAGACCGTCCCAGCCCACCAGAGCCCGTCCCAGATTACCACAACCCACCACAGCCCACCACGGCCTCTCCCAGCCCGTCCCAGCCCACCACAGCCCATCCCAGCCAACCACAGCCCGTCCCAGCCCACCACAGCCCGTCCCAGCCTTTCCCAGCCCACCACAGACCATCCCGGCCCACCACGGCCCACCACAGCCCACCGCAGTCCGTCCCAGCCCAGCACAGCCCGTCCCAGCCCAGCACAGCCCGTCCCAGCCCAGCACAGCCCGTCCCAGCCCAGCACAGCCCACCACAGCCCACCACCGCCACCCACAGCCCACCACGGCCCACGAAAGCCCACCACAGCCCACCACAGCCCGTCCCAGCCCACCACAAGCCGTCCTAGCCCACCACAGACCTCCAGAGCCCGTCTCAGCTCTCCACAGCCTATCCCAGCCCACCACGGCCCACCACAGCACACCACGGCCCACCGCAGCCTATCCCAACCCGTCCCAGCCCACCACGGCCCGTCCCAGCCCACCACGGGCCGTCCCAGCCCGTCCCAGCCCACGACAGCCCGTCTCAGCCCACCACAGCCCGTCCCAGCCCACGACAGCCCGTCCCAGCCCACCAGAGCCCACCACAGCTCGTCCCAGCCCACCACAGCCCACAAGAGCTTGTCACAGACCACCACAGCCCGCGCCCAGCCCAACACAGCCCACTACGGCCCACCACAGCCCGTCCCAGCCCACCACAGCCCGTCCCAGCCCACCACAGCCCGTCCCAGCCCACCACAGCCCGTCCCAGCTCGTCCCAGACCACCACAGCCTCTCACAGCACACCACAGCCCGTAACAGCCCACCACAGCAAGTACCAGCCCGTCCCAGCCCACCACGGCCCGTCTCAGCTCACCACAACCCGTCCCAGACGACCACAGCCCACCACAGCCCACCACAGCCCACCACAGCCCGTCCCAGCCCACCACGGCCCGTCTCAGCTCACCACAGCCCGTCCCAGCCCACGAGAGTCCGTCCCAGCCTGTTTCAGCCCAGCACGGCTAACCACGGCCTGTCCCGGCCCACCACGGCCAACCACGGTCCACCACGGCCCACCAGAGCACACCACGGCCCACCACGGCCCTTCCCAGTCCACCACAGCCCACCACGGCCCGTCGCAGCCCACCACGGCCCGTCCCAGCCCACCACGGCCCGTCCCAGCCCACCACAGCACGTCCCAGCCCACCACAGAGCACCACAGCTCGTCCCAGCCCACCACAGTATGTCCCAGACCACCAGAGCCCGTCCCAGCCCACCACAGCCCGTCCCAGCCCACCACAGCCCACCACGCCCCGTGCCAACCCACCAGAGCCCGTCCCAGCTCACCACAGCCCACCACAGCCCGTCCCAGACCACAAGAGGTCGTCCCAGCCCACCACTAACCCACCAAAGCCCGTCCCCGCCCACCACAGCCCGTCCCAGCCAACCACAGCGCACCACAGCCCGTCCCAACCCAACTGAGCCCGTCCCAGCTTACCACAGCCCACCACAGCCCGTCACAGCCCGTCCCAGCCCACCAGAGGTCGTCCCAGCTCACCACAACCCACCAAAGCCCTTCCCAGCCCGTCCCAGCCCACCACAGCCCGTCCCAGCCCACCACGGCCGCCGCAGACCATCAGAGCCCGTCCCAGCCCACCACAATCCCGTCCCAGTCCACTATAGCCCGTCCCAGCCCACCACAACCCGTTCTAGCTCACCACAACCCACCACAGCGCACCATAGCCCACCACAGCCCACCACAGCGCACCAGAGTCTGTCCCGGCCCACCAGAGCCTGTCCCAGCCCACCACAGCCCGTCCCAGCCCACTGCAGCCCGCCACGGCCCATCCCAGCCCACCACAGCCCATTCCAGACCACCAGAGCCCTTCCCAGTTCACCACAGCCCACCACAGCCCGTCCAATTTCACCACAGCCCGTCTCAGCTCACCACAACCCACCACAGCCCGCCCCAGCCCACCGCAGCCTATCCCAACCCGTCCCAGCCCACCACGGCCCGTCCCAGCCCACCACGGCCCGTCCCAGCCCGTCCCAGCCCACGACAGCTCGTCCCAGCCCACCAGAGCCCACCAGAGCCCACCACAGCTCGTCCCAGCCCACCACAGCCCACAAGAGCTTGTCACAGACCACCACAGCCCGTCCCAGCCCACCACAGCCCACTACGGCCCACCACAGCCTGTCCCAGCCCACCACAGCCCGTCCCAGCCCACCACAGCCCGTCCCAGCTCGTCCCAGACCACCACAGCCTCTCACAGCACACCACAGCCCGTAACAGCCCACCACAGCAAGTACCAGCCCGTCCCAGCCCACCACGGCCCGTCTCAGCCCACCACGGCCCGTCTCAGCTCACCACAACCCGTCCCAGACGACCACAGCCCGTCCCAGCCCACCACAGCCCGTCCCAGCCCACCACGGCCCGTCCCAGCCCACCACGGCCCGTCCCAGCCCACCACAGCCCGTCCCAGCCTGTTTCAGCCCACCACGGCTAACCACGGCCTGTCCCGGCCCACCACGGCCAACCACGGTCAACCATGGCCCACCAGAGCACACCACGGCCCACCACGGCCCTTCCCAGTCCACCACAGCCCACCACGGCCTGTCCCAGCCCACCACGGCCCGTCCCAGCCCACCACGGCCCGTCCCAGCCCACCACGGCCCGTCCCAGCCCACCACGGCCCATCACAGCCCACCACAGTTCACCACAGCCCGTCCTAGCCCACCACGGCCCGTCCCAGCCCACCACGGACCACCACGGCCCATCTCAGCCCACCACAGCCTGTCCAAGCCCAGCACAGCCCTCCACAACCCTCCACAGCCCGTCCCAACCCTCCACAGCTCATCCCAGCCTACCACAGCCCGTCGCAGCCCAACACAGCTTATCCCAGCCCACCGAAACCCGTCCCAGCCCACCGCAACCCGTCCCAGCCCACCGCAGCCCACCACAGGTCACCACAGCCCACCACCGGTCACCACAGCCCACCACAGGTCACCACAGCCTGTTTCAGCCCACCACGGCAAACCACGGCGCACCACAGCCAACCACGGCCCGTCCCGGCCCACCACAACCCGTCCCAGACGACCACAGCTCGTCCCAGCCCACCACAGCCCACCACAGCCCGTCCCAGCCCACCACAGCCCGTCCCAGCCCACCACATCCCGTCCCAGCCCACCAGAGCCCGTCCCAGCCTGTTTCAGCCCAGCACGGCTAACCACGGCCTGTCCCGGCCCACCACGGCCAACCACGGTCCACCATGGCCCACCAGAGCACACCACGGACCACCACGGCCCTTCCCAGTCCACCACAGCCCACCACAGCCTGTCCCAGCCCACCACGGCCCGTCCAAGCCCACCACAGCCCACCACAGCCCACCGCAGCCCATCCCAGCCCACCACGGCCCGTCCCAGCCCGTGCCAACCCGTCACAACACACCACAGCCCACCACAGCCCGTCCCTACCCACCACAGCGTGTCCCAACCCACCACAGCCCACCACAGCCCGTCCCAGCCCACCACAGCACGTCCCAGGCCACCACAGACCACCACAGCCCACCACAGCCCGTGCCAGCCCACCACAGCCTGCCTCAGCCCACTACAGCCCGTCCCAGCCCACCACAGCCCGTCCCAGCCCACCACAGCCCACCACAGCTTGTCCCAGACCACCACAGCTCTTCCCAGCCCACCATAACCAAACACAGCCTATCCCAGCTGATCCCAGCCCACCACAGCCCGTCCCATCACACCACAGCCCACCACTGCCCGTCCCAGCCAACCACGGCCCGTGCCAGCCCACCACAGCCCGTCCCAGCCCACCACGGCCCACCACAGCCCACCACGGCCCATCCGGGCCCAACACAGCCCACCAAGGCGCACCACAGCCCATCCCAGCCCATTACAGCCTGTCCCAGACAACCACATCCCATCTCAGCCCACCACAGCCCATCCAAGCCCACCACAACCGACCACAGCCCACCACAACCCACCACGGCCGACCACAGCCCACCACGGCCCATCCAAGCCCACCACGGCCCATCCAAGCCCACCACGGTCCACCACGGCACGTCCCAGCCCACCACAGAGCACCACAGCCCGTCCCAGCCCGTCCCATCCCACCACAGTATGTCCCAGACCACCAGAGCCCGTCCCAGCCCACCACAGCCCGTCCCAGCCCACCACAGCCCACCACGCCCCGTGCCAACCCACCAGAGCCCGTCCCAGCTCGTCCCAGCCCACCACAGCCTCTCACAGCACACCACAGCCCGTAACAGCCCACCACAGCAAGTACCAGCCCGTCCCAGCCCACCACGGCCCGTCTCAGCTCACCACAACCCGTCCCAGACGACCACAGCCCGTCCCAGCCCACCACAGCCCACCACAGCCCGTCCCAGCCCACCACGGCCCGTCCCAGCCCACCACAGCCCGTCCCAGCCCACCAGAGCCCGTCCCAGCCTGTTTCAGCCCACCACGGCTAACCACGGCCTGTCCCGGCTCACCACGGCCAACCACGGTCCACCATGGCCCACCAGAGCACACCACGGCCCACCACGGCCCTTCCCAGTCCACCACAGCCCACCACAGCCTGTCCCAGCCCACCACGGCCCGTCCCAGCCCACCACGGCCCGTCCCAGCCCACCACGGCTCGTCCCAGCCCACCACGGCCCGTCCCAGCCCACCACAGCCCATCACAGCCCACCACAGTTCACCACAGCCCGTCCTAGCCCAGCACGGCCCGTCCCAGCCCACCACGGACCACCACGGCCCATCTCAGCCCACCACAGCCTGTCCAAGCCCAGCACAGCCCTCCACAACCCTCCACAGCCCGTCCCAACCCTCCACAGCTCATCCCAGCCTACCACAGCCCGTCGCAGCCCAACACAGCTTATCCCAGCCCACCGAAACCCGTCCCAGCCCACCGCAACCCGTCCCAGCCCACCACAGCCCACCACAGTTCACCACAGCCCACCACCGGTCACCACAGCCCACCACAGGTCACCACAGCCTGTTTCAGCCCACCACGGCAAACCACGGCCCGTCCCAGCCCACCACGGCCCGCCATGGCCCACCACAGCTCGTCCCAGATAAACACGGCGCACCACAGCCCACCACGGCCCGTCCCGGCCCACCACAGCCCGTCCCAGCACGCCACAGCCCACCACAGCCCATCACAGCCCACCACAGCCCGTCCCAGCTTACCACAGCCCACGACAGACCGTCGCAGCCCACCACAGCCCGTCACAGCCCGTCACAGCCCGTCCCAGCTCTCCACAACCCACCGCAGCCCGTCCCAGCCCACCACAGCCCGTCCCAGCCCACCACGGCCCACGAAAGCCCACCACAGCCCACCACAGCCCGTCCCAGCCCACCACAAGACGTCCTAGCCCACCACAGACCTCCAGAGCCCGTCTCAGCTCACCACAGCCTATCCCAGCCCACCACGGCCCACCACAGCACACCACGGCCCACCGCAGCCTATCCCAACCCGTCCCAGCCCACCACGGCCCGTCCCAGCCCACCACGGCCCGTCCCAGCCCACCACGGCTCGTCCCAGCCCGTCCCAGCCCACGACAGCCCGTCCCAGCCCATGACAGCCCGTCCCAGCCCACCAGAGCCCACCAGAGCCCACCACAGCTCGTCCCAGCCCACCACAGCCCACAAGAGCTTGTCACAGACCACTACAGCCCGTCCCTGCCCACCACAGCCCGTCCCAGCCCTCCACAGCCCGTCCCAGCCCACCAAAGCCCGTCCCAGCCCACCACAGCCCATCCCAGCCCGTCCCAGCCCACCACGGCCCGTCCCAGCCCACCAGAGCCCGTCCCAGCCCACCAGAGCCCGTCCCAGCCTGTTTCAGCCCACCACGGCTAACCACGGCCTGTCCCGGCCCACCACGGCCAACCACAGTCCACCATGGCCCACCAGAGCACACCACGGCCCACCACGGCCCTTCCCAGTCCACCACAGCCCACCACAGCCTGTCCCAGCCCACCACGGCCCGTCCCAGCCCACCAGAGCCCGTCCCAGCCCACCACGGCCCACCCCAGCCCACCACGGCTCGTCCCAGCCCACCACGGCCCGTCCCAGCCCACCACGGCCCATCACAGCCCACCACAGTTCACCACAGCCCGTCCTAGCCCAGCACGGCCCGTCCCAGCCCACCACGGACCACCACGGCCCATCTCAGCCCAGCACAGCCTGTCCAAGCCCAGCACAGCCCTCCACAACCCTCCACAGCCCGTCCCAACCCTCCACAGCTCATCCCAGCCTACCACAGCCCGTCGCAGCCCAACACAGCTTATCCCAGCCCACCGAAACCCGTCCCAGCCCACCGCAACCCGTCCCAGCCCACCACAGCCCACCACAGGTCACCACAGCCCACCACCGGTCACCACAGCCTGTTTCAGCCCACCACGGCAAACCACGGCCCGTCCCAGCCCACCACGGCCCGTCCCAGCCCACCACAGCTCGTCCCAGATAAACACGGCGCACCACAGCCCACCACAGCCCATCACAGCCCACCACAGCCCGTCCCAGCTTACCACAGCCCACCACAGACCGTCCCAGCCCACCACAACCTGTCCCAGCCCCTCCCAGCCCGTCTAGGCCCACCACAGCCTGTCCCAGCCTGTCCCAGCTCGTCCAAGCCTGTCCCAGACCCCCAGAGCCCGTCGCAGCCCACCACAGCCCGTCACAGCCCGTCCCAGCTCTCCACAACCCACCGCAGCCCGTCCCAGCCCACCACAGCCCGTCCCAGCCCACCACGGCCCACGAAAGCCCACCACAGCCCACCACGGCCCACCACAGCCCGTCCCAGCCCACCACAAGCCGTCCTAGCCCACCACAGACCTCCAGAGCCCGTGTCAGCTCACCACAGCCTATCCCAGCCCACCACGGCCCACCGCAGCCTATCCCAACCTGTCCCAGCCCACCACGGCCCGTCCCAGCCCACCACAGCCCGTCCCAGCCCACTACGGCCCGTCCCAGCCCACCACGGCCCGTCCCAGCCTACCACGGCCCGTCCCAGCCCACCACGGCCCGTCCCAGCCCACCACGGCCCATCACAGCCCACCACAGTTCACCACAGCCCGTCCTAGCCCAGCACGGCCCGTCCCAGCCCACCACGGACCACCACGGCCCATCTCAGCCCACCACAGCCTGTCCAAGCCCAGCACAGCCCTCCACAACCCTCCACAGCCTGTCCCAACCCTCCACAGCTCATCCCAGCCTACCACAGCCCGTCGCAGCCCAACACAGCTTATCCCAGCCCACCGCAACCCGTCCCAGCCCACCGCAGCCCGTCCCAGCCCACCACAGCCCACCACCGGTCACCACAGCCCACCACAGGTCACCACAGCCTGTTTCAGCCCACCACGACAAACCACGGGCCGTCCCAGCCCACCACGGCCCGCCATGGCCCACCACAGCTCGTCCCAGATAAACACGGCGCACCACAGCCCACCATGGCCCGTCCTGGCCCACCACAGCCCGTCCCAGCTCGTCCCAGACCACCACAGCCCACCACAGCCCGTAACAGCCCACCACAGCAAGTACCAGCCCGTCCCAGCCCACCACGGCCCGTCTCAGCTTACCACAGCCCACCACAGACCGTCCCAGCCCACCACAGCCCGTCCCAGCCCACCACAGCCCGTCTCAGCCCACCACAGCCTGTCCCAGCCTGTCCCAGCTCGTCCAAGCCTGTCCCAGACCCCCAGAGACCGTCGCAGCCCACCACAGCCCGTCACAGCCCGTCCCAGCTCTCCACAACCCACCGCAGCCCGTCCCAGCCCACCACAGCCCGTCCCTGCCCACCACAGCCCACTACGGCCCACCACAGCCCGTCCCAACCCACCACAGCCCGTCCCAGCCCACCACAGCCCGTCCCAGCCCACCACAGCCCGTCCCAGCTCGTCCCAGACCACCACAGCCTCTCACAGCACACCACAGCCCGTAACAGCCCACCACAGCAAGTACCAGCCCGTCCCAGCCCACCAGGGCCCGTCTCAGCCCACCACGACCCGTCTCAGACCACCACGGCCTGTCTCAGCTCACCACAACCCGTCCCAGACGACCACAGCCCGTCCCAGCCCACCACAGCCCACCACAGCCCGTCCCAGCCCACCACAGTCCGTCCCAGCCCACCACAGCCCGTCCCAGCCCACCAGAGCCTGTCCCAGCCTGTTTCAGCCCACCACAGCTAACCACGGCCTGTCCCGGCCCACCACGGCCAACCACGGTCCACCATGGCCCACCAGAGCACACCACGGTCCACCACGGCCCTTCCCAGTCCACCACAGCCCACCACAGCCTGTCCCAGCCCACCACGGCCCGTCCCAGCCCACCACGGCCCGTCGCAGCCCACCACGGCCCGTCCCAGCCCACCACGGCCCGTCCCAGCCCACCACGGCCCGTCCCAGCCCACCACGGCCCATCACAGCCCACCACGGCTCGTCCCAGCCCACCACGGCCCGTCCCAGCCCACCACGGCCCATCACAGCCCACCACAGTTCACCACAGCCCGTCCTAGCCCAGCACGGCCCGTCCCAGCCCACCACGGACCACCACGGCCCATCTCAGCCCAGCACAGCCTGTCCAAGCCCAGCACAGCCCTCCACAACCCTCCACAGCCCGTCCCAACCCTCCACAGCTCATCCCAGCCTACCACAGCCCGTCGCAGCCCAACACAGCTTATCCCAGCCCACCGCAACCCGTCCCAGCCCACCGCAACCCGTCCCAGCCCACCACAGCCCACCACAGGTCACCAAAGCCCACCACCGGTCACCACAGCCCACCAACGGTCACCACAGCTCACCACCGGTCACCACAGCCTGTTTCAGCCCACCACGGCAAACCACGGCCCGTCCCAGCCCACCACGGCCCGCCATGGCCCACCACAGCTCGTCCCAGATAAACACGGCACACCACAGCCCACCACGGCCCGTCCCGGCCCACCACAGCCCATCCCAGCACACCACAGCCCACCACAGCCCATCACAGCCCACCACAGCCCGTCCCAGCACACCACAGCCCACCACAGACTGTCCCAGCCCACCACAGACCGTCCCAGCCCACCACAGCCTCTCACAGCCCACCACAGCCCGTCCCAGCCCACCACTGCCCGTCCCAGCCCACCACTGCCCGTCCCAGCCCGTCCCAGCCCGTCCCAGCCCACCACAGCCCACCACAGCCCACCACAGGCCACCGCAGGCCATCCCAGCCCAAAACAGACGGTGTCAGCCAACCACAGCCCGTCGAGCCCACCACAGCCCGTCCCAGCCCTCCACAGCCCGTCCCAGCCCTCCACAGCCCACCACAGCCCGTCCCAGGTCACTACAGCCCGTCCCAGCCTACAACAGCCCACCACGGCTCACCACGGCCCACTACGGCCCACCACGGCCAATGACGGCCCGCCACAGCCCGCCACAGACTGTCCCGGCCTGCCAAAGCCCATCCCAGCACACCACAGCCCGACCCAGCCCACCACAGCCTGTCACAGCCCACCACAGCCCGTCCCAGCCGACCACAGCCCGTCCAAGCCCACCACAGCCCGTCCCAGCCCACCACAGCCCGTCCCAGCCCACCACAGCACACCACAGCCCACCACAGCCCGTCCCAGCCCACCACAGCCCGTCCCAGCCCACCACAGGCCACTACAGCAAACCACAGCCTACCGCAGACCACCACAGCCCGTCTCAGCCCACCACAGCCCACCACAACTTGTCCCAGCCCTCCACAGCCCTTTTCAGCCCACCACAGCCCATCCCAGCCAACCACAGCCCATCCCAGCCCACCACAGCCCGTCCCAGCACTTCCCAGCCCACCACAGCGCGTCCCAGCCCACCACGGCCTGTTCCAGCCCACCAGAGACCGTCCCAGTCCACCAGAGCCCGTCCCAAGCTACCACAGCTTCTCCCGGCCCACCATAGCCCGTCCCAGCACACCACAGCCCGTCCCAGCCCACCACGGCCCGTTCCAACTCACCAGAGCACGTCTCAGCCCACCACAGCCTGACCCAGCCTGTCCCAGCCCACCACAGCCCGTCCCAGCCTGTCCCAGCTCACCACATCCCACCACAGCCCGACCCAGCCCACCACAGCCCGTCCCAACCCACCACAGCTCACCACGGCCCGTCCCAGCCCACAACAGCCCACCACAACCCACCACAGCCCGTCCCAGCCCACCACGACCCGTCCCAGCCCACCACGGCCCGTCCCAGCCCACCACGACCCGTCCCAGCCCACCACGGCCCGTCCCAGCCCGTCCCAGCCCACCACAGCCCGACCCAGCCCACCACGGCCCATCCCAGCCCACCACAGCCCGTCCCAGCCCACCACAGCCCTTCCCAGCCCACCACAGCCCATCCCAGCACACCACAGCCTACCATAGCACGTACCGGCCCACCACAGCCCGTCCCAGCCCACCACAGCCCATCCCAGCACACCACAGCCCGTCCCAGCCCACCACAGCGCGTCCATGCCCACCACAGCGCGTCCCAGCCCACCACAGAGCGTCCCAGACCACCACAGCCCGTCCCAGCCCACCACAGCCCGTCCCAGCCCACCACAGCGCGTCCCAGCCCACCACAGCGCGTCCCAGCCCACCACAGCACGTCCCAGCCCACCACAGCCCGTCCCAGCACACCACAGCCTACAACAGCACGTCTCGGCCCACCAAAGCCTGTCCCAGCCAACTACGGTCCACCACGGCCCGTCCAGGCCCACCGTGGTCCGTCCCGGCCCACCGTGGCCCACCTCAGCCCACCACAGTCCGTCCCAGCCCACCACAGCCCGTCCCAGCCCACCACAGCCCGTCCCAGCCCGTCCCAGCTCGTCCCAGCCCACCACAGGCCTTCCCAGCCCCTTCCAGACCCCCAGAGCCGGCCCAGCCCGTTTCAGCCCGTCCCAGACCGTCTCAGCTCACCACACCCCACCACAGCTAGTCCCAGCCCACCACGGCCTGTTCCAGCCCACCACAACCCGTCCCAACCTACCACAGCTTGTCCCGGCTCACCATAGCCCGTCCCAGCCCACCACAACCCGTCCCAGCCCACTGCGGCCCGTCCCAGCCCACCACAACCTGTCCCAGCCCACAACGGCCCACCACAGCCCACCACAGCCCGTCCCAGCCCACCACAATTCGTCCCAGTGCACCACAGCGCGTCCCAGCCCACCACAGCCCGTCCCAGCCTACCACAGCCCGTCCCGGCACACCACAGCCCGTCCCGGCACACCACAGCTCGTCCCGTCCCACCACAGCCCGTCCCGGCACACCACAGCCTACCACAGCCCGTCCCAGCCCACCACAGCCCGTCCCAGCCCACCACAGGCCACTACAGCACACCACAGGCTACCGTAGACCACCACAGCCCGTCGCAGCCCACCACAGCCTGTCCCGTCCCACCACAGCCCACCACAGCCCGTCCCAGCCCGCCACAGCCCGTCCCAGCCCACCACAGGCCACTACAGCACACCACAGGCTACCGTAGACCACCACAGCCCGTCCCAGCCCACCACAGCCTGTCCCGTCCCACCACAGCCCACCACAGCCCGTCCCAGCCCGCCACAGCCCGTCCCAGCCCACCACAGCCCACCATAGCCCAATACAGCCCACCACAGCCCGTCCCAGCCCATCTCAGCTCACCACAATTCACCACAACCCGTCCAAGCCCACCACAGCCCATTACAGCTCGTTCCAGCCCTTTCCAGCCCAGCAGAGCCCGTTCCAGCCCACCAGAGCCCACCAAAGCCCATCCCTGCCCAACACAGCCCGTCCCCGCTCACCACAGCCCGTCCCAGGCCACCACAGCCCTTCCCTGCTCACCACAGCCTGTCCCCGCCCACCACAACTTGACCCGGCCCACTACAGCCCGGCCCGGCCCACCACGGCCCGTCACGGCCAACCAAGGCCAGTCCTGGCCCACCACGGCCCGTCCCAGCCCACCACAGCTTGTCCCAGCCCACCACGTCCGACCACAGCCCACCACGGCCCACCACAACCCACCACGGCTTACCACAGCCCACCACAGTTCACCACGGCACACCACGGCACGTCATAGCCCACCACAGCGCGTCCCAGCCCACCACAGCCCGTCCCAGCCTACCACAGCCCGTCCTGTCCCACCACAGCCCGTCCCGGCACACCACAGCTCGTCCCGTCCCACCACAGCCCGTCCCGGCACACCACAGCCTACCACAGCCCGTCCCAGCCCACCACAGCCCGTCCCAGCCCACCACAGGCCACTACAGCACACCACAGGCTACCGTAGACCACCACAGCCCGTCGCAGCCCACCACAGCCTGTCCCGTCCCACCACAGCCCACCACAGCCCGTCCCAGCCCGCCACAGCCCGTCCCAGCCCACCACAGGCCACTACAGCACACCACAGGCTACCGTAGACCACCACAGCCCGTCCCAGCCCACCACAGCCTGTCCCGTCCCACCACAGCCCACCACAGCCCGTCCCAGCCCGCCACAGCCCGTCCCAGCCCACCACAGCCCACCATAGCCCAATACAGCCCACCACAGCCCGTCCCAGCCCATCTCAGCTCACCACAATTCACCACAACCCGTCCAAGCCCACCACAGCCCATTACAGCTCGTTCCAGCCCGTTCCAGCCCAGCAGAGCCCGTTCCAGCCCACCAGAGCCCACCAAAGCCCGTCCCCGCCCAACACAGCCCGTCCCCGCTCACCACAGCCCGTCCCAGGCCACCACAGCCCTTCCCTGCTCACCACAGCCTGTCCCCGCCCACCACAACTTGACCCGGCCCACTACAGCCCGGCCCGGCCCACCACGGCCCGTCACGGCCAACCAAGGCCAGTCCTGGCCCACCACGGCCCGTCCCAGCCCACCACAGCTTGTCCCAGCTCACCACGTCCGACCACAGCCCACCACGGCCCACCACAACCCACCACGGCTTACCACAGCCCACCACAGTTCACCACGGCACACCACGGCACGTCATAGCCCACCACAGCCTGTCCCAGCCCACCACGGCCCACCACAGCCTACCACGGCCCACCGCATCCCGTCCCAGCCCACCACAGCCCGTCCCAGCCCACCACAGCCCGTTCCAGCCCACCACAGCCCGTCCCAGCCCGTCACAGCTCGTCCCAGACCATCACGGCCCGTCCCAGCCCACCACGGCCCGTCCCTGATTACCACAGCCCGTCCCGGCCCACCACGGCCAGTCCCGGCCCACCACGGCCCGTCCCGGCCCACCAAGGCCCATCCCAGCCCACCACGGCCCATCCCAGCACACCACGGCCCGTCCCAGCCCACCACGGCCCACCACGACAGATCTCAACCCACCACAGCCTGTCCAAGCCCACCACAGCCCTCCACAGCTCTCCACAGCCCGTCCCAACCCACCACAGACTGTCTCAGCTCATCACAACCCAACACAGCGCACCAGAGCCCGTCCCAACCCACCACAGCCCGGCCCAGCCCACCACATCGTGTCCCAACTCACCACAGCCTGTCCCAGGCCACCACAACCCACCACAGCCAAACACGGCCCACCACAGCCCGTCCCAGCCCACCACAGCTTGTCCCAGCCCACCACAGGACACTACAGCACACCACAGCCTACCGCAGACCACCACATCCCGTCCCAGCCCACCACAGCCCGTCCCAGCCCTCCACAGCCCACCTCAGCCCACCACAGCCCGTCCCAGCCCACCACAGCCCGTCCCAGCACACCACAGCCTACAACAGCACGTCCCGGCCCACCAAAGCCCGTCCCAGCCCACTACGGTCCACCACGGCCTGTCCAGGCCCATCACCGCCCGTCCCGGCCCACCATGGTCCGTCCCGGCCCACCGTGGCCCACCTCAGCCCACCACAGCCAGTCCCAGCCCACCACTGCCCGTCCCAGCCCACCACAGCCCGTCCCAGCCCGTCCCAGCTCGTCCCAGCCCACCACAGGCCTTCCCAGCCCCTCCCAGACCCCCAGAGCCGGCCCAGCCCGTTTCAGCCCCTCCCAGACCGTCTCAGCTCACCACACCCCACCACAGCCCATCCCAGCCCACCACGGCCTGTTCCAGCCCAGCAGAGGCCGTTCCAGTCCACCACAATTCGTCCCAGTGCACCACAGCGCGTCCCAGCCCACCACAGCCCGTCCCAGCCTACCACAGCCCGTCCCGGCACACCACAGCCCGTGCCGGCACACCACAGCCCGTCCCGGCACACCACAGCCCGTCCCGGCACACCACAGCCCGTCCCGTCCCACCACAGCCCGTCCCGGCACACCACAGCCCATCCCGGCCCACCAGAGCCCGTCTCAGCACACCACAGCCGGTCCCGGCTCACCACAGCCCGTCCCGTCCCACCACAGCCTACCACAGCCCGTCCCAGCCCACCACAGCCCGTCCCAGCCCACCACAGGCCACTACAGCACACCACAGGCTACCGTAGACCACCACAGCCCGTCCCAGCCCACCACAACCCGTCCCGTCCCACCGCGGCCCACCACAGCCCGTCCCAGCCCGCCACAGCCCGTCCCAGCCCACCACAGCCCACCATAGCCCAATACAGCCCACCACAGCCCGTCCCAGCCCATCTCAGCTCACCACAACCCACCACAACCCGTCCAAGCCCACCACAGCCCATTACAGCTCGTTCCAGCCCGTTCCAGCCCAGCAGAGCCCGTTCCAGCCCACCAGAGCCCACCAAAGCCCGTCCCCGCCCAACACAGCCCGTCCCCGCTCACCACAGCCCGTCCCAGGCCACCACAGCCCTTCCCTGCTCACCACAGCCTGTCCCCGCCCACCACAACTTGACCCGGCCCACTACAGCCCGGCGCGGCCCACCACGGCCCGTCACGGCCAACCAAGGCCAGTCCTGGCCCACCACGGCCCGTCCTAGCCCACCACAGCTTGTCCCAGCCCACCACGTCCGACCACAGCCCACCACGGCCCACCACAACCCACCACGGCTTACCACAGCCCACCACAGTTCACCACGGCACACCACAGCACGTCATAGCCCACCACAGCCTGTCCCAGCCCACCACGGCCCACCACAGCCCACCACGGCCCACCGCATCCCGTCCCAGCCCTCCACAGCCCGTCCCAGCCCACCACAGCCCGTTCCAGCCCACCACAGCGCGTCCCAGCCCACCACAGCGCGTCCCAGCCCACCACAGCCCGTCCCAGACCTTCCCAGACCACCACAGCGCGTCCCAGCCCACCCTAGCCCGTCCCAGCCCACCACAGCGCGTCCCAGCCCACCACAGCCCGTCCCAGCCCACCACAGCGCGTCCTAGCCCACCACAGCCCGTCCCAGCACACCACAGCCTACAACAGCACGTCCCGGCCCACCAAAGCCCGTCCCAGCCCACTACGGTCCACCACGGCCCGTCCAGGCCCATCACCTCCCGTCCCGGCCCACCATGGTCCGTCCCGGCCCACCGCGGCCCACCTCAGCCCACCACAGCCAGTCCCAGCCCACCACAGCCCGTCCCAGCCCACCACAGCCCGTCCCAGCCCACCACAGCGCGTCCCAGCCCACCACAGCCCGTCCCAGCACACCACAGCCTACAACAGCACGTCCCGGCCCACCAAAGCCCGTCCCAGCCCACTACGGTCCACCACGGCCCGTCCAGGCCCATCACCGCCCGTCCCGGCCCACCATGGTCCGTCCCGGCCCACCGCGGCCCACCTCAGCCCACCACAGCCAGTCCCAGCCCACCACTGCCCGTCCCAGCCCACCACTGCCCGTCCCAGCCCGTCCCAGCTCGTCCCAGCCCACCACAGGCCTTCCCAGCCCCTCCCAGACCCCCAGAGCCGGCCCAGCCCGTTTCAGCCCCTCCCAGACCGTCTCAGATCACCACACCCCACCACAGCCCATCCCAGCCCACCACGGCCTGTTCCAGCCCAGCAGAGGCCGTTCCAGTCCACCAGAGCCCGTCCCAACCTACCACAGCTTGTCCCGGCCCACCATAGCCCGTTCCAGCCCACCACAGCCCGTCCCAGCCCACTGCGACCCGTCCCAGCCCACCACAGCCCGTCTTAGCCAGACCCAGCCCCCCACAGCCCGTCCCAACCCACCACAGTTCACCACGGTCCGTCCCAGCCCACAACGGCCCACCACGGCTCACCACAGCCCGTCCCAGCCCACCACAATTCTTCCCAGTGCACCACAGAGCGTCCCAGCCCACCACAGCCCGTCCCGTCCCACCACAGCCCGTCCCGGCACACCACAGCCTACCACAGCCCGTCCCGTCCCAACACAGCCCGTCCCGTCCCACCACAGCCCGTCCCGTCCCACCACAGCCCGTCCCATCCCACCACAGCCCGTCCCAGCCCACCACAGCCCGTCTCAGCACACCACAGCTCGTCTCAGCACACCACAGCCCGTCCCGTCCCACCACAGCCCGTCCCAGCCCACCACAGGCCACTACAGCACACCACAGGCTACCGTAGACCACCACAGCCCGTCCCAGCCCACCACAGCCCGTCCCGTCCCACCACAGCCCACCACAGCCCGTCCCAGCCTGCCACAGCCCGTCCCAGCCCGCCACAGCCCAATACAGCCCACCACAGCCCAAAACAGCCCGCCACAGCCCGTCTCAGCTCACCACAACCCACCACAGCCCGTCCAAGCCCACCACAGCCCATTACAGCTTACCACAGCCCGTCCCAGCCCAGCAGAGCCCGTTCCAGCCCACCAGAGCCCACCAAAGCCCGTCCCCGCCCACCACAGCCCGTCCCCGCTCACCACAGCCCGTCCCAGCCCGTCCCAGGCGACCACAGCCCTTCCCTGCTCACCACAGCCCGTCCCCGCCCACCACAACTTGTCCCCGCCCACTACAGCCCGTCCCGGCCCACCACGGCCCGTCCCAGGCCACCACAGCCCTTCCCTGCTCACCACAGCCTGTCCCCGCCCACCACAACTTGTCCCTGCCCACTGCAGCCCGGCCCGGCATGGCCAACCAAGGCTGGTCCTGGCCCACCACAGCCCGTCCCAGCCCTTCCCAGCCCACCGCAGCGCGTCCCAGCCCACCACAGCGCGTCCCAGCACACCACAGCGCGTCCCAGCCCACCACAGCCCGTCCCAGCCCACCACAGCCCGTCCCAGCCCACCACAGCCCGTCCCAGCCCGTCCCAGCTCGTCCCAGCCCACCACAGGCCTTCCCAGCCCCTCCCAGACCCCCAGAGCCGGCCCATCCCGTTTCAGCCCCTCCCAGACCGTCTCAGCTCACCACACCCCACCACAGCCCATCCCAGCCCACCACGGCGTGTTCCAGCCCACCAGAGCCCGTCCCAGTCCACCAGAGCCCGTCCCAACCTACCACAGCTTGTCCCGGCCCACCATAGCCCATCCCGGCCCACCACAGCCCGTCCCGGCCCACCACAGCCCGTCTCAGCACACCACAACCTATCCTGGCTCACCGCAGCCCGTCCCGTCCAACCACAGCCCACCACAGCCCGTCCCAGCCCACCACAGCCCGTCCCAGCCCACCACAGGCCACTACAGCACACCACAGGCTACCGTAGACCACCACAGCCCGTCCCAGCCCACCACAGCCTGTCCCGTCCCACCACAGCCCACCACAGCCCGTCCCAGCACGTCCCAGCCCACCACAGGCCACTACAGCACACCACAGGCTACCGTAGACCACCACAGCCCGTCCCAGCCCACCACAGCCTGTCCCGTCCCACCACAACCCACCACAGCCTGTCCAAGCCCACCACAGCCCATTACAGCTTACCACAGCCCGTCCCAGCCTACCAGAGCCCGTTCCAGCCCACCAGAGCCCACCAAAGCCCGTCCCCGCTCACCACAGCCCGTCCCAGCCCGTCCCAGGCCACCACAGCCCTTCCCTGCTCACCACAGCCTGTCCCCGCCCACCACAACTTGTCCCCGCCCACTACAGCCCGGCCCGGCCCACCACGGCCCACCACAACCCACCACGGCTTACCACAGCCCACCACAGTTCACCACGGCACACCACGGCACGTCATAGCCCACCACAGCCTGTCCCAGCCCACCACGGCCCACCGCATCCCGTTCCAGCCCACCACAGCCCGTCCCAGCCCACCACAGCCCGTCCCAGCCCTCCACAGCCCGTCTCAGCCCACCACAGCCCACCACGGCCCGTCCCAGCCCACCACAGCTTGTCCCAGCCCACCACAGCCTACCCCAGCACACCACAGCCCGTCCCAGCCCTTCCCAGCCCGTCCCAGCCCGTCCCAGCCCACCACAGCCCGTCCCAGCCCACCACAGCCCGTCCCAGCCCACCACAGCCCATCCCAGCACACCACAGCCTACCACAGCACGTCCCGGCCCACCAGAGCCAGTCCCAGCCCACCACAGCCCATCCCAGCCAACCACAGCCCGTCCCAGCCCACCACAGCCCGTCCCAGCCCTTCCCAGCCCACCACAGCACGTCCCAGCCCACCACAGCGCATCCCAGCCCACCACAGCCCTTCCCAGCCCACCACAGCGCATCCCAGCCCACCACAGCCCACCACAGCCCGTCCCAGCCCACCAGAGCCCGTCCCAGCCCACCACAGCCCGTCCCAGACCACCACAGCCCACCACAGCTTGTCCCAGCCCACCACAGTCCGTCCCAGCCCACCACAGCCCGTCCCAGGACACCACAGTCCGTCCCAGCCCACCACAGCCCGTCCCAGCCCACCACAGCCCACCAAAGCCCGTCCCCGCTCACAACACCCCGTCCCCGCCCACCACAGCCCGTCCCTGCCCACCACAACTTGTCCCCGCCCACAACAACTTGTCCCCACCCACTACGGCCCTTCCCGGCCCGTCCCAGCCAACCAAGACCGGTCCCGGCCCACCATGGCACGTCCCAAAACACCACGGCCCAGCCCAGCCCACCACAACCCACCACAGCCCATTACAGCTTACCACAGCCCGTCCCAACCCACCACAGCCTGTTCCAGCCCACCACAGACCGTGCCCACCCACCACAGCACACCCAAGCCCGTCCCAGCCCACCACAACCCGTCCCAGCCCACCACAACCCGTCACCACCCACCACAGCCCGTCCAAGGCGTCCCAGCCCGTCCCAGCCCATCTCAGCCCGTCCCAGCCCACCAGAACTCGTCCCAGCCCACCACAGCTCGTCCCAGCCCACCACAGCCCGTCCCAGCCCACCAAAGCCCGTTCCAGCCCGTCCCAGCCCACCAAAGCCCGTCCCCGCCCACCAAAGCCCGTCCCCGCCCACCACAACCCGTCACCGCCCACCAAAACCCGTCCAAGGCGTCCCAACCCGTCCCAGCCCATGTCAGCCCATCCCAGCCCACCACAACTCGTCCCAGCCCACCACAGCCCGTCCCAGCCTGTCCCAGTCCATTGCGGCCCACCACATCCCGTCCCAGCCCGTCCCATCCCACCATAGACCACCACAGCTCGTCCCAGCCCACCACAGCCCACCACAGCCCGTCCCAGCCCGTCCCAGCCCACCACAGCCCGTCCCAGCCCGTCCCAGGCCACCACAGCCCTTCCCTGCTCACCACAGCCTGTCCCCGCCCACCACAACTTGTCCCCGCCCACTACAGCCCGGCCCGGCCCACCACGGCCCACCACAACCCACCACGGCTTACCACAGCCCACCACAGTTCACCACGGCACACCACGGCACGTCATAGCCCACCACAGCCTGTCCCAGCCCACCACGGCCCACCGCATCCCGTCCCAGCCCACCACAGCCCGTCCCAGCCCACCACAGCCCGTCCCAGCCCTCCACAGCCCGTCTCAGCCCACCACAGCCCACCACAGCTTGTCCCAGCCCACCACAGTCCGTCCCAGCCCACCACAGCCTACCCCAGCACACCACAGCCCGTCCCAGCCCTTCCCAGCCCGTCCCAGCCCGTCCCAGCCCGTCCCAGCCCACCACAGCCCGTCCCAGCCCACCACAGCCCATCCCAGCCCACCACAGCCTACCACAGCACGTCCCGGCCCACCAGAGCCAGTCCCAGCCCACCACAGCCCATCCCAGCCAACCACAGCCCGTCCCAGCCCACCACAGCCCGTCCCAGCCCTTCCCAGCCCACCACAGCACGTCCCAGCCCACCACAGCGCATCCCAGCCCACCACAGCCCTTCCCAGCCCACCACAGCGCATCCCAGCCCACCACAGCCCACCACAGCTTGTCCCAGCCCACCAGAGCCCGTCCCAGCCCACCACAGCCCGTCCCAGACCACCACAGCCCACCACAGCTTGTCCCAGCCCACCACAGTCCGTCCCAGCCCACCACACCCCGTCCCAGGACACCACAGTCCGTCCCAGCCCACCACAGCCCGTCCCAGCCCACCACAGCCCACCAAAGCCCGTCCCCGCTCACAACACCCCGTCCCCGCCCACCACAGCCCGTCCCTGCCCACCACAACTTGTCCCCGCCCACAACAACTTGTCCCCACCCACTACGGCCCTTCCCGGCCCGTCCCAGCCAACCAAGACCGGTCCCGGCCCACCATGGCACGTCCCAAAACACCACGGCCCAGCCCAGCCCACCACAACCCACCACAGCCCATTACAGCTTACCACAGCCCGTCCCAACCCACCACAGCCTGTTCCAGCCCACCACAGACCGTGCCCGCCCACCACAGCACACCCAAGCCCATCCCAGCCCACCACAACCCGTCCCAGCCCACCACAACCCGTCACCACCCACCACAGCCCGTCCAAGGCGTCCCAGCCCGTCCCAGCCCATCTCAGCCCGTCCCAGCCCACCAGAACTCGTCCCAGCCCACCACAGCTCGTCCCAGCCCACCACAGCCCGTCCCAGCCCACCACAGCCCGTTCCAGCCCACCACAGCCCACCAAAGCCCGTCCCCGCCCACCAAAGCCCGTCCCCGCCCACCACAACCCGTCACCGCCCACCAAAACCTGTCCAAGGCGTCCCAACCCGTCCCAGCCCATGTCAGCCCAGCCCAGCCCACCACAACTCGTCCCAGCCCACCACAGCCCGTCCCAGCCTGTCCCAGTCCATTGCGGCCCACCACATCCCGTCCCAGCCCGTCCCATCCCACCATAGACCACCACAGCTCGTCCCAGCCCACCACAGCCCACCACAGCCCGTCCCAGCCCGTCCCAGCCCACCACAGCCCGTCCCAGCCCGTCCCAGGCCACCACAGCCCTTCCCTGCTCACCACAGCCTGTCCCCGCCCACCACAACTTGTCCCCGCCCACTACAGCCCGGCCCGGCCCACCACGGCCCACCACAACCCACCACGGCTTACCACAGCCCACCACAGTTCACCACGGCACACCACGGCACGTCATAGCCCACCACAGCCTGTCCCAGCCCACCACGGCCCACCGCATCCCGTCCCAGCCCACCACAGCCCGTCCCAGCCCACCACAGCCCGTCCCAGCCCTCCACAGCCCGTCTCAGCCCACCACAGCCCACCACAGCTTGTCCCAGCCCACCACAGTCCGTCCCAGCCCACCACAGCCTACCCCAGCACACCACAGCCCGTCCCAGCCCTTCCCAGCCCGTCCCAGCCCGTCCCAGCCCACCACAGCCTGTCCCAGCCCACCACAGCCCGTCCCAGCCCACCACAGCCCATCCCAGCACACCACAGCCTACCACAGCACGTCCCGGCCCACCAGAGCCAGTCCCAGCCCACCACAGCCCATCCCAGCCAACCACAGCCCGTCCCAGCCCACCACAGCCCGTCCCAGCCCTTCCCAGCCCACCACAGCACGTCCCAGCCCACCACAGCGCATCCCAGCCCACCACAGCCCTTCCCAGCCCACCACAGCGCATCCCAGCCCACCACAGCCCACCACAGCTTGTCCCAGCCCACCAGAGCCCGTCCCAGCCCACCACAGCCTGTCCCAGACCACCACAGCCCACCACAGCTTGTCCCAGCCCACCACAGTCCGTCCCAGCCCACCACAGCCCGTCCCAGGACACCACAGTCCGTCCCAGCCCACCACAGCCCGTCCCAGCCCACCACAGCCCACCAAAGCCCGTCCCCGCTCACAACACCCCGTCCCCGCCCACCACAGCCCGTCCCTGCCCACCACAACTTGTCCCCGCCCACAACAACTTGTCCCCACCCACTACGGCCCTTCCCGGCCCGTCCCAGCCAACCAAGACCGGTCCCGGCCCACCATGGCACGTCCCAAAACACCACGGCCCAGCCCAGCCCACCACAACCCACCACAGCCCATTACAGCTTACCACAGCCCGTCCCAACCCACCACAGCCTGTTCCAGCCCACCACAGACCGTGCCCGCCCACCACAGCACACCCAAGCCCGTCCCAGCCCACCACAACCCGTCCCAGCCCACCACAACCCGTCACCACCCACCACAGCCCGTCCAAGGCGTCCCAGCCCGTCCCAGCCCATCTCAGCCCGTCCCAGCCCACCAGAACTCGTCCCAGCCCACCACAGCTCGTCCCAGCCCACCACAGCCCGTCCCAGCCCACCAAAGCCCGTTCCAGGCCATCCCAGCCCACCAAAGCCCGTCCCCGCCCACCAAAGCCCGTCCCCGCCCACCACAACCCGTCACCGCCCACCAAAACCCGTCCAAGGCGTCCCAACCCGTCCCAGCCCATGTCAGCCCATCCCAGCCCACCACAACTCGTCCCAGCCCACCACAGCCCGTCCCAGCCTGTCCCAGTCCATTGCGGCCCACCACATCCCGTCCCAGCCCGTCCCATCCCACCATAGACCACCACAGCTCGTCCCAGCCCACCACAGCCCACCACAGCCCGTCCCAGCCCGTCCCAGCCCACCACAGCCCGTCCCAGCCCGTCCCAGGCCACCACAGCCCTTCCCTGCTCACCACAGCCTGTCCCCGCCCACCACAACTTGTCCCCGCCCACTACAGCCCGGCCCGGCCCACCACGGCCCACCACAACCCACCACGGCTTACCACAGCCCACCACAGTTCACCACGGCACACCACGGCACGTCATAGCCCACCACAGCCTGTCCCAGCCCACCACGGCCCACCGCATCCCGTCCCAGCCCACCACAGCCCGTCCCAGCCCACCACAGCCCGTCCCAGCCCTCCACAGCCCGTCTCAGCCCACCACAGCCCACCACAGCTTGTCCCAGCCCACCACAGTCCGTCCCAGCCCACCACAGCCTACCCCAGCACACCACAGCCCGTCCCAGCCCTTCCCAGCCCACCACAGCCCGTCCCAGCCCACCACAGCCCGTCCCAGCCCACCACAGCCCGTCCCAGCCCACCACAGCCCATCCCAGCACACCACAGCCTACCACAGCACGTCCCGGCCCACCAGAGCCAGTCCCAGCCCACCACAGCCCATCCCAGCCAACCACAGCCCATCCCAGCCCACCACAGCCCGTCCCAGCCCTTCTCAGCCCACCACAGCACGTCCCAGCCCACCACAGCGCATCCCAGCCCACCACAGCCCTTCCCAGCCCACCACAGCGCATCCCAGCCCACCACAGCCCACCACAGCTTGTCCCAGCCCACCAGAGCCCGTCCCAGCCCACCACAGCCCGTCCCAGACCACCACAGCCCACCACAGCTTGTCCCAGCCCACCACAGTCCGTCCCAGCCCACCACAGCCTACCCCAGCACACCACAGCCCGTCCCAGCCCTTCCCAGCCCGTCCCAGCCCGTCCCAGCCCACCACAGCCCGTCCCAGCCCACCACAGCCCATCCCAGCACACCACAGCCTACCACAGCACGTCCCGGCCCACCAGAGCCAGTCCCAGCCCACCACAGCCCATCCCAGCCAACCACAGCCCGTCCCAGCCCACCACAGCCCGTCCCAGCCCTTCCCAGCCCACCACAGCACGTCCCAGCCCACCACAGCGCATCCCAGCCCACCACAGCCCTTCCCAGCCCACCACAGCGCATCCCAGCCCACCACAGCCCACCACAGCTTGTCCCAGCCCACCAGAGCCCGTCCCAGCCCACCACAGCCCGTCCCAGACCACCACAGCCCACCACAGCTTGTCCCAGCCCACCACAGTCCGTCCCAGCCCACCACAGCCCGTCCCAGGACACCACAGCCCGTCCCCGCCCACCACAGCCCGTCCCCACCCACCACAGCCCGCCCCAGCCCACCATGGCTCACGACAGCCCACCACAGCCCACCACAGCCGGTTACAGCCTGTCCCAGCCCGTCCCGGCCCACCGCGGCCCGTCCCGGCCCACCTGTGTTAGGAACAGTATCTCACCTTCTTGATTTTGGCACCTCCTTTCACTATGATGTTCTTGTGGAACTGTTTGCAGATGGGGACAGAAATAGAAAAGCTGTTTTCAACCTAAGGGAGAAAGGAAGGGAGACATGAAGATTACACTGTCGTGGCAAGGGAGGCCCGACTTCAGGAGCTCTGATAAACGAGCTTTTGAAAACAGGCTTAGACCCAAGGAAGTTCTCTATACGAGGGACTTTTGTAAGACTAAACAAAGGCAAGGACGTTCCCCTATAGCCTTCCCATAACAGGTACTACCCCCTGCCTCCATTCAGCCAAAACAGCGCCGACAGCTCCCTCCTCTTGAGGTGTTTTAGCTCTACCCAAGCCAGTAGAGCTCTGCTTTGCCCCAGGGTTATCCAGGCACGTAGCAGGGAAGAGCAGGCAGACCTCCTTACCAGGTCTGCCACCATCTTTTCCATCGCAGCCCACCACAGCCCGTCTCAGCTCACCACAGCCCTTCCCAGCCCTCCACACCCACCACAGCCCGTCCCAGCCCGTACCAGCCCACCACAGCCCGTCCCACCCCACCACGGCCCATCCCAGCCCCCCACGGCCCGTCCCGGCCCACCACGGCCCACCAGAGCCAGTCCCGGCCCATCCCAGCCCGTCCCGTCCCGTCCCGTCCCACCACAGCCCGTCCCGTCCCAGCCCACCACAACCCGTCCCGTCCCTTCCCAGCACAGCCCGTCCCAGCCTGTCCCGTCCCGTCCCAGCTCGTCCCGTCCCGTCCCAGGCCTTCCCAGCCCACCGCAGCCCGTCCCAGCCCGTCACAGCTCGTCCAAGCCCGTCCCAGCCCACCACGGCCCGTCCAAGCCCACCACAGACAACCACAGTTCATCCCAGCCCTCCACGGCCCGGCCCGGCCCGGCCCGCCACGGCCCGGCCCGGCTTGCCACAGCCCGTCCCGGCCCGCCACAGCCTGTCCCAGCCCACCACAGCCTGTCCCAGCCCACCACAGTCCGTTCCAGCCCACCACAGCTTGTCCCAGCCCGTCCCAGCCCACCACAGCCCGTTCCAGCCCACCACAGCCCACCAAAGCCCGTCCCCGCCCACCAAAGCCCGTCCCCGCCCACCACAACCCGTCACCGCCCACCAAAACCTGTCCAAGGCGTCCCAACCCGTCCCAGCCCATGTCAGCCCAGCCCAGCCCACCACAACTCGTCCCAGCCCACCACAGCCCGTCCCAGCCTGTCCCAGTCCATTGCGGCCCACCACATCCCGTCCCAGCCCGTCCCATCCCACCATAGACCACCACAGCTCGTCCCAGCCCACCACAGCCCACCACAGCCCGTCCCAGCCCGTCCCAGCCCACCACAGCCCGTCCCAGCCCGTCCCAGGCCACCACAGCCCTTCCCTGCTCACCACAGCCTGTCCCCGCCCACCACAACTTGTCCCCGCCCACTACAGCCCGGCCCGGCCCACCACGGCCCACCACAACCCACCACGGCTTACCACAGCCCACCACAGTTCACCACGGCACACCACGGCACGTCATAGCCCACCACAGCCTGTCCCAGCCCACCACGGCCCACCGCATCCCGTCCCAGCCCACCACAGCCCGTCCCAGCCCACCACAGCCCGTCCCAGCCCTCCACAGCCCGTCTCAGCCCACCACAGCCCACCACAGCTTGTCCCAGCCCACCACAGTCCGTCCCAGCCCACCACAGCCTACCCCAGCACACCACAGCCCGTCCCAGCCCTTCCCAGCCCGTCCCAGCCCGTCCCAGCCCACCACAGCCCGTCCCAGCCCACCACAGCCCGTCCCAGCCCACCACAGCCCATCCCAGCACACCACAGCCTACCACAGCACGTCCCGGCCCACCAGAGCCAGTCCCAGCCCACCACAGCCCATCCCAGCCAACCACAGCCCGTCCCAGCCCACCACAGCCCGTCCCAGCCCTTCCCAGCCCACCACAGCACGTCCCAGCCCACCACAGCGCATCCCAGCCCACCACAGCCCTTCCCAGCCCACCACAGCGCATCCCAGCCCACCACAGCCCACCACAGCTTGTCCCAGCCCACCAGAGCCCGTCCCAGCCCACCACAGCCTGTCCCAGACCACCACAGCCCACCACAGCTTGTCCCAGCCCACCACAGTCCGTCCCAGCCCACCACAGCCCGTCCCAGGACACCACAGTCCGTCCCAGCCCACCACAGCCCGTCCCAGCCCACCACAGCCCACCAAAGCCCGTCCCCGCTCACAACACCCCGTCCCCGCCCACCACAGCCCGTCCCTGCCCACCACAACTTGTCCCCGCCCACAACAACTTGTCCCCACCCACTACGGCCCTTCCCGGCCCGTCCCAGCCAACCAAGACCGGTCCCGGCCCACCATGGCACGTCCCAAAACACCACGGCCCAGCCCAGCCCACCACAACCCACCACAGCCCATTACAGCTTACCACAGCCCGTCCCAACCCACCACAGCCTGTTCCAGCCCACCACAGACCGTGCCCGCCCACCACAGCACACCCAAGCCCGTCCCAGCCCACCACAACCCGTCCCAGCCCACCACAACCCGTCACCACCCACCACAGCCCGTCCAAGGCGTCCCAGCCCGTCCCAGCCCATCTCAGCCCGTCCCAGCCCACCAGAACTCGTCCCAGCCCACCACAGCTCGTCCCAGCCCACCACAGCCCGTCCCAGCCCACCAAAGCCCGTTCCAGGCCATCCCAGCCCACCAAAGCCCGTCCCCGCCCACCAAAGCCCGTCCCCGCCCACCACAACCCGTCACCGCCCACCAAAACCCGTCCAAGGCGTCCCAACCCGTCCCAGCCCATGTCAGCCCATCCCAGCCCACCACAACTCGTCCCAGCCCACCACAGCCCGTCCCAGCCTGTCCCAGTCCATTGCGGCCCACCACATCCCGTCCCAGCCCGTCCCATCCCACCATAGACCACCACAGCTCGTCCCAGCCCACCACAGCCCACCACAGCCCGTCCCAGCCCGTCCCAGCCCACCACAGCCCGTCCCAGCCCGTCCCAGGCCACCACAGCCCTTCCCTGCTCACCACAGCCTGTCCCCGCCCACCACAACTTGTCCCCGCCCACTACAGCCCGGCCCGGCCCACCACGGCCCACCACAACCCACCACGGCTTACCACAGCCCACCACAGTTCACCACGGCACACCACGGCACGTCATAGCCCACCACAGCCTGTCCCAGCCCACCACGGCCCACCGCATCCCGTCCCAGCCCACCACAGCCCGTCCCAGCCCACCACAGCCCGTCCCAGCCCTCCACAGCCCGTCTCAGCCCACCACAGCCCACCACAGCTTGTCCCAGCCCACCACAGTCCGTCCCAGCCCACCACAGCCTACCCCAGCACACCACAGCCCGTCCCAGCCCTTCCCAGCCCACCACAGCCCGTCCCAGCCCACCACAGCCCGTCCCAGCCCACCACAGCCCGTCCCAGCCCACCACAGCCCATCCCAGCACACCACAGCCTACCACAGCACGTCCCGGCCCACCAGAGCCAGTCCCAGCCCACCACAGCCCATCCCAGCCAACCACAGCCCATCCCAGCCCACCACAGCCCGTCCCAGCCCTTCTCAGCCCACCACAGCACGTCCCAGCCCACCACAGCGCATCCCAGCCCACCACAGCCCTTCCCAGCCCACCACAGCGCATCCCAGCCCACCACAGCCCACCACAGCTTGTCCCAGCCCACCAGAGCCCGTCCCAGCCCACCACAGCCCGTCCCAGACCACCACAGCCCACCACAGCTTGTCCCAGCCCACCACAGTCCGTCCCAGCCCACCACAGCCTACCCCAGCACACCACAGCCCGTCCCAGCCCTTCCCAGCCCGTCCCAGCCCGTCCCAGCCCACCACAGCCCGTCCCAGCCCACCACAGCCCATCCCAGCACACCACAGCCTACCACAGCACGTCCCGGCCCACCAGAGCCAGTCCCAGCCCACCACAGCCCATCCCAGCCAACCACAGCCCGTCCCAGCCCACCACAGCCCGTCCCAGCCCTTCCCAGCCCACCACAGCACGTCCCAGCCCACCACAGCGCATCCCAGCCCACCACAGCCCTTCCCAGCCCACCACAGCGCATCCCAGCCCACCACAGCCCACCACAGCTTGTCCCAGCCCACCAGAGCCCGTCCCAGCCCACCACAGCCCGTCCCAGACCACCACAGCCCACCACAGCTTGTCCCAGCCCACCACAGTCCGTCCCAGCCCACCACAGCCCGTCCCAGGACACCACAGCCCGTCCCCGCCCACCACAGCCCGTCCCCACCCACCACAGCCCGCCCCAGCCCACCATGGCTCACGACAGCCCACCACAGCCCACCACAGCCGGTTACAGCCTGTCCCAGCCCGTCCCGGCCCACCGCGGCCCGTCCCGGCCCACCTGTGTTAGGAACAGTATCTCACCTTCTTGATTTTGGCACCTCCTTTCACTATGATGTTCTTGTGGAACTGTTTGCAGATGGGGACAGAAATAGAAAAGCTGTTTTCAACCTAAGGGAGAAAGGAAGGGAGACATGAAGATTACACTGTCGTGGCAAGGGAGGCCCGACTTCAGGAGCTCTGATAAACGAGCTTTTGAAAACAGGCTTAGACCCAAGGAAGTTCTCTATACGAGGGACTTTTGTAAGACTAAACAAAGGCAAGGACGTTCCCCTATAGCCTTCCCATAACAGGTACTACCCCCTGCCTCCATTCAGCCAAAACAGCGCCGACAGCTCCCTCCTCTTGAGGTGTTTTAGCTCTACCCAAGCCAGTAGAGCTCTGCTTTGCCCCAGGGTTATCCAGGCACGTAGCAGGGAAGAGCAGGCAGACCTCCTTACCAGGTCTGCCACCATCTTTTCCATCGCAGCCCACCACAGCCCGTCTCAGCTCACCACAGCCCTTCCCAGCCCTCCACACCCACCACAGCCCGTCCCAGCCCGTACCAGCCCACCACAGCCCGTCCCACCCCACCACGGCCCATCCCAGCCCCCCACGGCCCGTCCCGGCCCACCACGGCCCACCAGAGCCAGTCCCGGCCCATCCCAGCCCGTCCCGTCCCGTCCCGTCCCACCACAGCCCGTCCCGTCCCAGCCCACCACAACCCGTCCCGTCCCTTCCCAGCACAGCCCGTCCCAGCCTGTCCCGTCCCGTCCCAGCTCGTCCCGTCCCGTCCCAGGCCTTCCCAGCCCACCGCAGCCCGTCCCAGCCCGTCACAGCTCGTCCAAGCCCGTCCCAGCCCACCACGGCCCGTCCAAGCCCACCACAGACAACCACAGTTCATCCCAGCCCTCCACGGCCCGGCCCGGCCCGGCCCGCCACGGCCCGGCCCGGCTTGCCACAGCCCGTCCCGGCCCGCCACAGCCTGTCCCAGCCCACCACAGCCTGTCCCAGCCCACCACAGACCGTCGCAGCTCACCACAGACCGTCGCAGCTCACCACAGACCACCACAGCCCTTCCAAGGCGTCCCAGCCCATCCCAGCCCAACACAGCCCGTCCCAGCCCACCACAGCCCGTCCCCGCCCAACACAGCTTGTCCCAGCCCGTCCTGGACCACGACAGCCCGTCCTGGACCACGACAGCCCGTCCCAGCCCGTACCAGCCCACCACAGCCCGTCCCACCCCACCACGGCCCATCCCAGCCCCCCACGGCCCGTCCCGGTCCGTCCCGGCCCACCACGGCCCACCAGAGCCAGTCCCGGCCTATCCCAGCCCGTCTCGTCCCGTCCCAGCTCGTCCCGTCCCGTCCCAGAACAGCCCGTCCCGTCCCAACCCACCACAACCCGTCCCGTCCCTTCCCACCACAGCCCGTCCCCGCCAACCACAGCCCGTCCCAGCTCGTCCCGTCCCGTCCCAGGCCTTCCCAGCCCACCGCAGCCCGTCACAGCCCGTCACAGCTCGTCCAAGCCCGTCCCAGGCCTTCCCAGCCCACCCCAGCCCGTCCCAGCCCACCGTAGCCCGTCCCCGCCCACCGCAGCCCGTCCCCGCCACCACAGCCCTTCCCCGCCCACCGCAGCCCTTCCCCGCCCACCGCAGCCCTTCCCCGCGCACCACAGCCCGTCCCCGCCCACCGCAGCCCGTCCCCGCCCACCGCAGCCCGTCCCCGCCCACCACAGCCCGTCCCCGCCCACCTTAGCTCGTCCCAGACCACCGCAGCCCGTCCCAACCCATCGCAGCCCGTCCCAGCCCGTCCCAGCCCACCGCAGCCCGTCCCAGCCCACCTTAGCTCGTCCCAGCCCACCACAGCCCGTCCCAGCCCACCACAGCCCGTCCCAGCCCGTCCCAGCCCACCGCAGCCCGTCCCAGTCCACCGCAGCCCGTCCCAGCCAACCACAGCCCCTTCCAGCTGTCCCAGCAAATCCCAGCCCACCATAGCCCGTCTCAGTTCACCACAGCGCGTCCCAGTCCACCACACCCACCACAGCCCGTCCCAGCCCAATCCAGCCCACCAAAGCCCACCGCAGCCCGGTCCCAGCCCACCACACCCCACCGCAGCCGGTCCCAGCCCACCACACCCCACCGCAGCCCGTCCCAGCCCAACCACAGCCCGTTCCAGACGACCAGAGCCCACCACAGCCCACCACAGAATGTCTCAGCCTATCCCAGCCTGTCCCAGCCCGTTCCAGCCCGTCCCAGCCCACCACGGCCCGTCCCAGCCCACCACGGCCCGTCCCAGCCCACCACAGCCCGTCCCAGCCCACCACGGCCCGTCCCAGCCCGTGCCAGCCAATACCAGTCCACCACAGCCCGTGCCAGCCTGTCCCAGCCCACTACAGCGCGTTCCAGCCCACCACAGCCCACCACAACCCGTCCCAGCCCACCACAGCCCACCACAGCTTGTCCCAGACCACCACAGCCCGTTCCAGCCCACCACAGCTCACCACAGACCGTCCCAGCCCACCAGAGCCCGTCCCAGCTTACCACAGCCCACCACAGCCAACCACGGCCTCTCCCAGCCCGTCCCAGCCCACCACAGCCCATCCCAGCCAACCACAGCCCGTCCCAGCCCACCACAGCCCGTCCCAGCCTTTCCCAGCCCACCACAGACCATCCCGGCCCACCACGGCCCACCACAGCCCACCGCAGTCCGTCCCAGCCCAGCACAGCCCGTCCCAGCCCAGCACAGCCCGTCCCAGCCCATCCCAGCCCACCACAGCCCACCACCGCCACCCACAGCCCACCACGGCCACCCACAGCCCACCACAGCCCACCACAGCCCCTTCCAGACCAACACAGCATGTCCCAGCCCTCCACAGCCCGCCACAGACCATCTCAGCCCACCACAGCCCGTCCCAGCTCACCATAGCCCACCACAGCCCGTCCCGGCCCCCACCGTGCGTCCTTGCCCACCACAGCCCGTCCCAGCACACCACAGCCCATCCCCGCATACCACAGCCCGTCCCAGCGCACCACAGCCCATCCCAGCCTGCCACAGCCCACCACAGACCGTCCCAACCCACCGCAGCCCGTCCCAGCCCACCGCAGCCGGTCCCAGCCCGTCCCAGCCCACCGCAACCCGTCCCAGCCCATCGCAGCCCGTCCCCGCTCACCACAGCCCGTCCCAGGCCACCGCAGCCCGTCCCAGCCCACCGCAGCCCGTCCCAGCCCACCACAACCCGTCCCAGCCCACCGCAACCCGTCCCAGCCCACCGCAGCCCATCACAGACCACCACAGCCTTTCACAGCCCACCACAGCTCACCACAGGTCACGACACCCCACCACAGCCCGCCACAGCCCTCCACAGCCCTCCACAGCCCAACCCAGCCTACCACAGCTTATCCCAGCACACCACAGCCCGTCACAGACCACCACAGCCCACCACAGGCCACCACGGCCCGTCTCAGCCTACTACAGCCCACCACAGCCCGTCCCAGCCCATCACAGATGATCCCAGCAAACCACAGCCCGTCCCAGCCTACCGCAGCCCGTCCCAGCCCACCACAGCCCGTCCCAGCCCACCACAGCCCGTCCCAGCGCACCACAGCTTATCGCAGTCCACCACAGCCCGTCCCAGCCATTCACACATGACCCCAGCAAACCACAGCCCGTCCCAGCACACCGCAGCCCGTCCCAGCCCACCACAGCCCGTCCCAGCCTGTCCAAGCCCGTCCCAGCCCACCACAGCCCTTCCCAGCAACCACAGCCCGTCCCAGACCGTCCCAGACCGTCCCAGCCCATCACAGCCCGTTCCAGATCACCACAAACCGTTCCAGCCCACCACAGCCCTTCCCAGCCTGTCCCAGCTCACTACAGACCGTCACCGCACACCACAGACCTTCACAGCCTGTCCCAGCGCACCACAGCCCATCACCGCCAGCCACAGCCCGTCCCCGCACAACACAGCCCGTCCCAGCCCAACACAGCCCGTCCCAGCCCGTCCCAGCCCACCACAGAATGTCCCAGCCCACCACAGCCCGCCCCGGCACACCACAGCCCGTCCCGGCCCACCACAGCCCATCCAGGCCCACCACAGCCCATCACAGCCCGCCCCAGCCCACCACAACCCGTCTCCGCCCACCACAGACCATCCCCGCCCACCACAGCTCATCCCCGCCCACCACAGCCCATCCCGGCCCACCACAGCCCGTCCCGGCCCACCACAGCCCGTCCCGGCCCACCACAGTATGTCCCAGACCACCAGAGCCCGTCCCAGCCCACCACAGAATGTCCCAGGCCACCACAGCCTGTCTCAGCCTATCCTAGCCCGTCCCAGCCCACCACAGCGCGTCACCGCCCACCACAGCCCGTCCCTGCTCCTCCCAGCCTGTCCCAGCCCACCACAGGATTTCCCAGCCCACCACAGACCGTCCCAGGCCGTCTCCGCCGACCACAGCCCATCTCCGCCCACCACAGCCCGTCCCAGCCCACGACAGCCCGTCCCAGCCCACCACGGCCCGTCCCAGCCCACCACGGCCCGTCCCAGCCCACCACAGCCCGTCCCAGCTCGTCCCAGACCACCACAGCCTCTCACAGCACATCACAGCCCGTAACAGCCCACCACAGCAAGTACCAGCCCGTCCCAGCCCACCACGGCCCGTCTCAGCCCACCACGGCCCGTCTCAGCTCACCACAACCCGTCCCAGCCCACCACAGCCCGTCCCAGCCCACCACAGCCCACCACAGCCCGTCCCAGCCCACCACGGCCCGTCCCAGCCCACCACATCCCGTCCCAGCCCACCAGAGCCCGTCCCAGCCTGTTTCAGCCCAGCACGGCTAACCACGGCCTGTCCCGGCCCACCACGGCCAACCACGGTCCACCATGGCCCACCAGAGCACACCACGGCCCACCACGGCCCTTCCCAGTCCACCACAGCCCACCACAGCCTGTCCCAGCCCACCACGGCCCGTCCCAGCCCACCACGGCCCGTCGCAGCCCACCACGGCCCGTCGCACCCCACCACGGCCCGTCCCAGCCCACCACGGCCCATCACAGCCCACCACAGTTCACCACAGCCCATCCTAGCCCAGCACGGCCCGTCCCAGCCCACCACGGACCACCACGGCCCATCTCAGCCCACCACAGCCTGTCCAAGCCCAGCACAGCCCTCCACAACCCTCCACAGCCCGTCCCAACCCTCCACAGCTCATCCCAGCCTACCACAGCCCGTCGCAGCCCAACACAGCTTATCCCAGCCCACCGCAGCCCGTCCCAGCCCACCGCAGCCCGTCCTAGCCCACCGAAACCCGTCCCAGCCCACCGCAACCCGTCCCAGCCCACCACAGCCCACCACAGGTCACCACAGCCCACCACCGGTCACCACAGCCCACCACCGGTCACCACAGCCCACCACAGGTCACCACAGCCTGTTTCAGCCCACCACGGCAAACCACGGCCCGTCGCAGCCCACCACGGCCCGTCCCAGCCCACCACGGCCCATCACAGCCCACCACAGTTCACCACAGCCCGTCCTAGCCCAGCACGGCCCGTCCCAGCGCACCACGGACCACCACGGCCCATCTCAGCCCACCACAGCCTGTCCAAGCCCAGCACAGCCCTCCACAACCCTCCACAGCCCGTCCCAACCCTCCACAGCTCATCCCAGCCTACCACAGCCCGTCGCAGCCCAACACAGCTTATCCCAGCCCACCGCAGCCCGTCCCAGCCCACCGCAGCCCGTCCTAGCCCACCGCAACCCGTCCCAGCCCACCGCAACCCGTCCCAGCCCACCACAGCCCACCACAGGTCACCACAGCCCACCACCGGTCACCACAGCCCACCACCGGTCACCACAGCCCACCACAGGTCACCACAGCCTGTTTCAGCCCACCACGGCAAACCACGGCCCGTCCCAGCCCACCACGGCCCGCCATGGCCCACCACAGCTCGTCCCAGATAAACAAGGCGCACCACAGCCCACCACAGCCCGTCCCGGCCCACCACAGCCCGTCCCAGCTTACCACAGCCCACCACAGACCGTCCCAGCCCACCACAGACCGTCCCAGCCCACCACAGCCGTCCCAGCCCACCACTGCCCGTCCCAGCCCACCACTGCCCGTCCCAGCCCATCCCAGCCCGTCCCAACCCTCCAAAGCCCGTCCCAGCACACCACAGCCCACCACAGCCCATCACAGCCCACCACAGCCCGTCCCAGCTTACCACAGCCCACACCAGACCGTCCCAGCCCACCACAGACCGTCCCAGCCCACCACAGCCCGTCCCAGCCCACCACAGCCCGTTCCAGCCCACCACTGCCCGTCCCAGCCCACCACAGCCCGTTCCAGCCCACCACTGCCCGTCACAGCCCACCACTGCCCGTCCCAGCCCGTCCCAGCCCGTCCCAACCCACCACAGCCCGTCCCAGCCCACCACAGCCCACCACAGCCCACCGCAGCCCAGCCCAGCCCACCACGGCCCGTCCCAGCCCGTGCCAACCCGTCACAACACACCACAGCCCACCACAGCCCGTCCCTACCCACCACAGCGTATCCCAACCCACCACAGCCCACCACTAGCCCTTCAGAACCCACCACAGCCCACCACAGCCCGTCCCAGCCCACCACAGCACGTCCCAGGCCACCACAGACCACCACAGCCCACCACAGCCCGTGCCAGCCCACCACAGCCCGCCTCAGCCCACTACAGCCCGTCCCAGCCCACCACAGCCCGTCCCAGCCCACCACAGCCCACCACAGCTTGTCCCAGACCACCACAGCTCTTCCCAGCGCACCATAACCAACCACAGCCTATCCCAGCCGATCCCAGCCCACCACAGCCCGTCCCATCACACCACAGCCCATCCCAGCCCACCGCAACCCGTCCCAGCCCACCACAGCCCGCCCCAGCCCACCACAGCCCACCACCGGTCACCACAGCCCACCACAGGTCACACAGCCTGTTTCAGCCCACCACGGCAAACCACAGCCCGTCCCAGCCCACCACGGCCCGCCATGGCCCACCACAGCTCGTCCCAGATAAACACGGCGCACCACAGCCCACCACAGCCCGTCCCGGCCCACCACAGCCTGTCACAGCCCGTCCCAGCTCTCCACAACCCACCGCAGCCCGTCCCAGCCCACCACAGCCCGTCCCAGCCCACCACGGCCCACAAAAGCCCACCACAGCCCACCACGGCCCACCACAGCCCGTCCCAGCCCACCACAAGCCGTCCTAGCCCACCACAGACCTCCAGAGCCCGTCCCAGCCCACCACAGCCTATCCCAGCCCACCACGGCCCACCACAGCACACCACAACCCACCACAGCCCGTCCCAGCCCGTCCCAGCCCACCACGGCCCGTCCCAGCCCACCACGGCCCGTCCCAGTCCGTCCCAGCGCACGACAGCCCGTCCCAGCCCACCACAGCCCGTCCCAGCCCACCAGAGCCCACCAGAGCCCACCACAGCTCGTCCCAGACCACCACAGCCCACCACAGCCGGTTACAGCTTATCACAGCCCATCCCAGCCCACCACAACCCGTCCCAGCCCACCACAGCCCACCACAGCCCGTCTCCGCCCACCACAAACTGTCCTCGCCCACCACAGCCTGTCCCCGCCCAGCAAAATCGCTCCCCGCCCACCACAGCCCATCCCAGCCCACCACAGCTCACCACAAACCACCACAGCCCACCACAGCCCGTCCCAGACCATCCCAGCCCATCCCAGCCCACGACAGCCCGTCACAGCCCGTCCCAGCCCACCGCAGCCCGTCCCAGCCCACAACAGCCAGTCCCAGCCCCTCCCAGCCCACCACAGCCCGTCCCAGCCCACCACAGCCCGTCCCAGCACGCCACATCAAGTACCAGTCCGTCCTAGCCCACCACGGCCCGTCCCAGCCCACCACGGCCCGTCTCTGCTCACCACAGCCCGTCCCAGCCCTCCACAGCCCGTTCCAGCCCTCCACAGCCCACCACAGCCCGTCCCAGGTCACCACAGCCCGTCCCAGCCTACCACAGCCCACCACGGCTCACCACGGCCCACTACGGCCCACCACGGCCAACGACGGCTCGCCACAGCCCGCCACAAACTGTCCCGGCCCGCCAAAGCCCATCCCAGCCTGCCACAGCCCGACCGAGCCCACAACAGCCCATCACAGCCCACCACAGCCCGTCCCTGCCCACCACAACCCACCACAGACCGTCCCAACCCACCACAGACCGTCCCAACCCACCACAGCCCGTCTAAGCTCACCATAACCCACCACAGCCCACCACAGCCCGTCCCGGCCCACAACAGCACGTCCCAGCCCGTCCCAACCCACCACAGACCGTCCCAACCCAGCACAGCCCGTCTAAGCTCACCATAACCCACCACAGCCCACCACAGCCCATCCCGGCCCACAACAGCCCGTCACAGCCCACCACAGCCTGGCACAGCCCGTCCCAGCCCGTCCTAGCCTGGCATAGCCCGTCCCAGCTCGGCACAGCCCACCACAGCCCGGCAAGGCCCACCACAGACCGTCCCAGCCTGTCCCAGCCCTTCCCAGCCCGTCCTAGCCCACCACAGCCCGGCACAGCCCACCACAGCCCACCACAGCCCACCAGAGCCCGTCCCGGCCCACCAGAGCCCGCCCCGAGCCACCACGGCCAGTCCCAGCCCACCACGGCTGACCACAGCCTGTCCCAGCCCACTACAGCCCGTCGCAGCCCACCACAGCCCACCAGAGCCCATCCCAGCCCACCACAGCCGGTCCCGGCCCACCACGGCCCACCACAGCCCGTCCCAGCACATCACAGCCTGTCCCAGCCCACCACAGGTCGTCCCAGCCCACCACAGCCCGTGCCAGCCCACCACGGCTGACCACAGCCCATGCCAGGCCACCACGGCCCACCACAGCCCATCACAGTTCACCACGGCCCTTCCCAGCCCACCACGGACCACCGCAGCCCACCACGGCCCGTCCCAGTTCACCACGGCCTGTCCCAGCCCACCACAGCCCATCCCAGACCACCACAGACCGTCCGAGCCCACCACAGCTTGTCCCAGCACAGCACAGCCCGTCCCAGCCAGCCACAGCCCACCGCAGCCCATCCCAGCCCACCCCAGCCAGCCACAGCCCACCACAGCCCACCACAGCACGTCCCAGACCGTCCCAATCCTTCCCAGCCCGTCCTAGCCCAACAAAGACCGCCACAGCCCACCACAGCCCGTCCCAACCCACCAGAGCCCGTCCGGAGCCACAACGGCCCGTCCCAGCCCACCACGGCTGAACACAGCCCGTCCCAGCCCACCACAGCCCGTCCAAGCCCACGACAGCACGTCCCTGCCCACCACAGCACGTCCCCGACGACCACAGCCCACCACAGCCCAACACAGTGCATCCCAGCCTGTCCCAGCCCACCACAGCCCATCACAGCACGTCCCAGCTCGTCCCAGCCCACCACAGCTTGTCCCAGCCCACCATAGCCCGTCCCAGCTCACCACAACCCACCATAGCCCGTCCCAGCCTGTCCCAGCCCGGCCTAGCCCACCACAGCCCGTCCCCGCCAACCACAGCCCGTCCCCACCCACCACAGCCCGTCCCCGCCCACCACAGCCCGTCCCCGCCCACCACAGCCGGTCCCAGCCCACCACAGCCGGTCCCAGCTCACCACAGCCCACCAAAACCCGTCCCAGCCCACCACAGCCCGTCCCAAACCACCACAGCCCACCACAGCCCGTCTCAGCCCACCACAGCCCGTCTCAGCCCACCACAGCCCGTCTCAGCCCACCACAGCACACCACAGCCCGTCTCAGCCCACCACAGCCCCTCCCGGCCCACTACAACTCGTCCCAGCCCACCACAGGCCACCACAGCCCATCCAGCCCGTCCCAGCCCACCACAGGCCGTCCCAGCCCACCACAGCCCGTCCAAGCCCACCACAGCACGTCCCTGCCCACCACAGCACGTCCCCCGCCGACCACAGCCCACCACAGCCCAACACAGCCCAACACAGTGCATCCCAGCCTGTCCCAGCCCACCACAGCCCATCACAGCACGTCCCAGCTCGTCCCAGCCCACCACAGCTTGTCCCAGCCCACCATAGCCCGTCCCAGCTCACCACAACCCACCATAGCCCGTCCCAGCCTGTCCCAGCCCGGCCTAGCCCACCACAGCCCGTCCCCGCCAACCACAGCCCGTCCCCACCCACCACAGCCCGTCCCCGCCCACCACAGCCCGTCCCCGCCCACCACAGCCGGTCCCAGCTCACCACAGCCCACCAAAACCCGTCCCAGCTCACCACAGCCCGTCACAGCCCGTCCAAGCCCGTCCCAGCCCACCACAGCCTGTCCCAGCCCACCACAGCCTGTCCCAGCCCGTCCCATTCCACCACACCGAGTCCCAGCACACCACAGCCCGTCCCAGCTTACCACAGCCCACCACAGCCCGTCCTGGCCCACTACAAGTCGTCCCAGCCCACCACAGCCCACCACAGCCCGTCCCGGCCCACCACAGCCCGTCCCAACTCACCACAGCCCGTCCCAGCCCACCACAACCCGGCCCAATCCACCACAGACCACCACAGCCCACCACAGCCCGTCCCAAACCACAACAGCCCGTCCCAGCCCACCACAGCCCACCACAGTCCGTCCCGGCCCACTACAACTCGTCCCAGCCCACCACAGCCCACCACAGCCTGTCCCAGCCCACCACAGCCCGTCCCTGAGCACCACAGCCCGTCCCAGCCCACCACGGCCCATCCCAGCCCACCACAGCCCGTCCCAGCCCACCACAGCCCACCACAGCCCGTCTCAGCCCACCACAGCCCGTCTCAGCCCACCACAGCCCGTCTAAGCCCACCACAGCACACCACAGCCCGTCTCAGCCCACCACAGCCCGTCCCGGCCCACTACAACTCGTCCCAGCCCACCACAGGCCACCACAGCCCATCCAGCCCGTCCCAGCCCACCACAGGCCGTCCCAGCCCACCACAGCCCAATACAGCACACCACAGCCCGTCACAGCCCGTTAGAGGCCACCAGAGCTTGTCCCGGCCCACCAGAGTCCGTCCCAAGCCACCACGGCCCGTCCCAGCCCACGACAACTGACCACAGGCCGTCCCAGCCCACCACGGCCCGTCCCAGCCCACCACAGCCCGTCCCATCCCACCACAGACCACCACAGCCCGTCCCAAACCACCACAGCCCTTCCCAGCCCACCACAGCCCACCACAGTCTTTCCCAGCCCAGTACAACTCGTCCCAGCTCACCACAGCCCACCACAGCCCATCCCAGCCCACCGCAGCCCGTCCCTGAGCACCACGGGCCGTCCCATCCCACCACGGCCTGTCTCCACTCACCACAGCACGTACCAGCCTGTCTCAGCCTACCACAGCCCGTCCCCGCCCACCGCAGCCCGTCCCAGCCCAGCGCAGCCCGTCCCAGCCCAGCGCAGCCCGTGCCAGCCCACCACAGCCCGTGCCAGCACACCACAGCTCGTCCCAGCACACCACAGCCCGTCCCAGCCCACCACAGCCCACCACAGCCCGTCCCAGCCCGTCTCCGCCCACCACAAACTGTCCTCGCCCACCACAGCCTGTCCCCGCCCAGCAAAATCTCTCCCCGCCCACCACAGCCCATCCCAGCCCACCACAGCTCACCAGAAACCACCACAGCCCACCACAGCCCGTCCCAGACCATCCCAGCCCATCCCAGCCCACGACAGCCCGTCACAGCCCGTCCCAGCCCACCGCAGCCCGTCCCAGCCCACAAGAGCCAGTCCCAGCCCGTCCCAGCACACCACAGCCCGTCCCAGCACACCACAGCCCGTCCCAGCACACCACATCAAGTACCAGTCCGTCCTAGCCCACCACGGCCCGTCCCAGCCCACCACGGCCCGTCTCTGCTCACCACAGCACGTACCAGCCTGTCTCAGCCTACCACAGCCCGTCCCAGCATGTCCCAGCCCACCGCAGCCCGTCCCAGCCCACCGCAGCCCGTCCCAGCCCACCGCAGCCCGTCACAGCACACCACAGCCCGTGCCTATCCACCACAGCCCGTCCTAGCCCACCACAGCCCGTCCCAGCCCACCACAGCCCGTCCCAGCCCACCACAGCCCACCACAGCCCGTCCCAGCCCACCACAGCCCACCACAGCCCGTCTCCACCCACCACAACCTGTCCTCGCCCACCACAGCCTGTCCCCGCCCAGCAAACTCTCTCCCCGCCCACCAAAGCCAATCCCAGCCCACCACAGCTCACCACAAACCACCACAGCCCACTAGAGCCCGTCCTAGACCATCCCAGCCCATCCCAGCCCACGACAGCCCGTCACAGCCCGTCCCAGCCCACCACAGCCCGTCCCAGCCCATCCCAGACCACCACAGCCCGTCCCAGCCCACCACAGGCCACCACAGCCCGTCCCAGCACACCACAGCCCGTCCCAGCCCACCAGAGCCCGTCACAGCCCGTCCCAGCCCACCATATAAAGTGGAAGCCCATAGAAGCCCACCACAGCCCGTCCCAGCCCACCACGGCCCATCCCAGACCACCACAGCCCACCACAGCCCGTCCCAGCCCACCACAACCCGTCCCAGCCCGTCCCAGCCCACCGCAGCCAGTCACAGCTTGTCCCAGCCCACCACAGCCCACCACAACCTGTCCCAGCCGATCCCAGCCCACGACAGCCCGTCACAGCCCGTCACAGCCCACCACAGCCAGTCCCAGCTTGTCCCAGACCACCACAGCCCATCCCAGCCCACCACAGCCCGTACCAGCCCACCACATCAAGTACCAGTCCGTCCCAGCGCACCACGGCCCGTCCCAGACCACCACGGCCCGTCCCAGCACACCACGGCCTGTCTCCACTCACCACAGCACGTACCAGCCTGTCTCAGCCTACCACAGCCCGTCCCCGCCCACCGCAGCCTACCACAGCCCAGCGCAGCTTGTCCCAGCCCAGCGCAGCCTGTCCCAGCCCAGCGCAGCCCGTCCCAGCCCAGCGCAGCCCGTGCCAGCCCACCACAGCCCGTGCCAGCACACCACAGCTCGTCCCAGCACACCACAGCCCGTCCCAGCCCACCACAGCCCACCACAGCCCGTCCCAGCGTGTCTCCGCCCACCACAAACTGTCCTCGCCCACCACAGCCTGTCCCCGCCCAGCAAAATCTCTCCCCGCCCACCACAGCCCATCCCAGCCCACCACAGCTCACCACAAACCACCACAGCCCACCACAGCCCGTCCCAGACCATCCCAGCCCATCCCAGCCCACAACAGCCCGTCACAGCCCGTCCCAGCCCACAACAGCCAGTCCCAGCCCGTCCCAGCCCACCACAGCCCGTCCCAGCCCACCACAGCCCGTACCAGCCCACCACATCAAGTACCACTCCGTCCTAGCCCACCACGGCCCGTCCCAGCCCACCACGGCCCGTCTCTGCTCACCACAGCACGTACCAGCCTGTCTCAGCCTACCACAGCCCGTCCCAGCATGTCCCAGCCCACCGCAGCCCGTCCCAGCCCACCGCAGCCCGTCCCAGCCCAGCGCAGCCCGTCCCAGCCCAGCGCAGCCCGTCCCAGCCCACCGCAACCCGTCCCAGCCCGTCCCAGCCCACCACAGCCCGTCCCGGCTCACCACAGCTCGTCCCGTCCCAACACGGCCGACCACAGCCCATTACGGCCCACCACAGCCTGTCCCAGCCCACCACAGCCCGTCCCAGCCCACCACGGCCCGTCCCAGCCCACCACGGCCCGTCCCAGCCCACCTCAGCCCACCACAGCCCGTCCCAGCCCACCACAGCCCGTCCCAATTCACCACGGCCCGTCCCAGCCCACCACGGCCCGTCCCAGCGAACCACAGCCCGTCCCAGCCCACCACAGCCCACCATAGCCAGTCCCAGCCCACCACAGCCCGTCCAAGCCCACCACAGCTCGTGCCTGTCCATCCCAGCCCACCACAGCCCACCACGGCCCGTCCCAGCCCACCTCAGCCCACCACAGCCCGTCCCAGCCCACCACAGCCCGTCCCAATTCACCACGGCCCGTCCCAGCCCACCACGGCCCGTCCCAGCGAACCACAGCCCGTCCCAGCCCACCACAGCCCACCATAGCCAGTCCCAGCCCACCACAGCCCGTCCAAGCCCACCACAGCTCGTGCCTGTCCATCCCAGCCCACCACAGCCCACCACAGCCTGTCCCAGCCAACCAGAAGCAGTCCCAGCCCACCACAACCCATCCAAGCCCACCACAGGTCGTACCTATCCATCCCAGCCCACCACAGCCCACCACAGCCCGTCCCAGCCAACCAGAGCCAGTCCCAGCCCACCACAACACGTCCAAGCCCACCACAGGTCGTACCTGTCCATCCCAGCCCACCACAGCCCGTGTCAGCCCGTCCCAGACCGTCCCAGCTCACCACAGCCCGTCCCCGCCCAGCAGAGCCCGTCCCCGCCCAGCAGAGCCCGTCCCCGCCCAGCACAGCTCGTCCCAGCCTGTCCCAGGCCTTCCCAGCCCACCACAGCCCGTCCCGGCCCACCACAGCCCTGTCCGGCCCACCACGGCGCACCACAACCCACCACAACTTGTCCCAGCACACCACAGCCCGTCCCAGCCCACCACAGCCCGTCCCAGCTCACCACAGCCCGTCACAGCCCGTCCCAACCCGTGCCAACCCGTCCCAGCCCGTCCCAGCCCACCACAGCCCGTGCCTACCCACCACAGCCCGTCCTAGCCCACCACAGCCCGTCCCAGCCCACCACAGCCCGTCCCAGCCCACCACAGCCCGTCCCAGCCCACCACAGCCCACCACAGCCCGTCTCCGCCCACCACAACCTGTCCTCGCCCACCACAGCCTGTCCCCGCCCAGCAAAATCTCTCCCCGCCCACCAAAGCCAATCCCAGCCCACCACAGCTCACCACAAACCACCACAGCCCACTACAGCCCATCCCAGACCATCCCAGCCCATCCCAGCCCACGACAGCCCGTCACAGCCCGTCCCAGCCCACCACAGCCCGTCCCAGCCCACAACAGCCAGTCCCAGCATGTCCCAGCCCACCACAGCCCGTCCCCGCCCACCGCAGCCCGTCCCAGCCCAGCACAGCCCGTCCCAGCCCAGCACAGCCTGTCCCAGCCCAGCGCAGCCCGTCCCAGACCACCGCAACCCGTCCCAGCCCGTCCCAGCCCACCACAGCCCGTCCCGGCCCAGCACAGCCCGTCCCGGCCTACTACGGCTCGTCCCAGCCCACCACAGCCTACCCCAGCCCACCACAGGCCACTACAACAGACCACAGCCCATCACAGCTCGCCCCAGCCCGTCACAGCTCGTCCCAGCCCTTCCCAGCCCACCACAGCATGTCCCAGGCCCCCACAGCCCACGACAGCCCGTCCCAGCCCACGACAGCGCGTCCCAGCCCACCACAGCCCGTCCCAGCCCACAACAGACCACTACAGCACACCACAGCCTACCGCAGCCCACCACAGCCCGTCCCAGCCCGTCACAGCTCGTCCCAGCCCGTCACAGCTTGTCCCAGCCCGTCCCAGCCCACCACGGCCTGTCCCAGCCCACAACAGACCACCACAGTTCGTCCCAGCCCGCCACAACCCGTCCCAAACCGCCACGGCCCGTCCCAGCCCACCATGGCCCGTCCCGGCCCACCACGGCCCGTCCCAGCCCTCCACAGCACACCACAGCCCACTACAGCCCATCCCAGTGCACCACAGCCCGTCCCAGCCCACCACAGCCCACCACAACCCGTCCCAGCCTGTCCCAGCTCATCCCAGCCCACCATAGCCCACCACAGTTTGTCCCAGCCCACCACAGCCCGTCCCAGCCCACCACAGGCCACTACAGCATACCACAGGCCACTACAACACACCACAGCCCGTCACAGCTCGTCCCAGCTCGTCACAGCACGTCCCAGGCCACCACAGCCCACCCCAGCATGTCCCAGGCCCCCACAGCCCACGACAGCCCTTCCCAGCCCACCACAGCCCACCACAGCCCGTCCCAGACCACCACAGACCACTACAGAACACCACAGACCACTACAGAGCACCACAGCCTACCACAATCCACCACAGCCCGTCCCAGCTCGTCCCAGCCCATCCCCGCCCACCACAGCCCGTCCCCGCACACCTCAGCCCGTCCCCGCCCACCACAGCCCGTCCCAGCTCGTCCCAGCCCGTCCCAGGCCTTCCCAGCCCACCACAGCCCGTCCCGGACCACGACAGCCCGTCCCGGACCTACCACAACCCGTCCCCGACCACCACAGCAGGTCCAAGCCCACCACAGCCTGTCCCAGCCCACCACAGACCGTCCCAGCTCTCCACAGCTCTCCATAGCCCGTCCCAATCCTCCACAGCCTGTCCCAGCCTAACACAGCCCGTCCCAGCCCACCACAGCCTGTCCCAGCCCACCACAGCCCGTCCCAGCCCACCACAGCCCGTCCCAGCCCACCACAGCCCGTCCCAGCCCACCACAGCCCCACCCAGCCCATCACAGGCCACTACAGCACACCACAGCCTACCGCAGACCACCACAGCCCGTCCCACCCCGTCACAGCTTGTACCAGCCCGACACAGCCCACCACAGCCCGTCTCAGCTCACCACAGCCTGTCCCAGCCCACCACGGCCCACCACAGGCCGTCCCAGCTAAACACAGTCCGTCCCAGCCCGTCCCAGCCCACCACACTCACCACAACTCGTCCCAGACTGTTCCAGCACAGCACAGCCCATCCAAGCCCACCACAGCCCGTCCCAGCCCACCATAGCCCACCACAGCCCGTCCCAGCCCCCCACAGCCCCTCCAAGCCCTACACAGGCCGTCTGAGCCCGTCCCATCCCACCACAGTGCGTCCATGTCCGTCCCAGCCCACCAGAGCCCGTCCCAGCCCGTCCCAGCCCACCGCAGCCCGTCCCAGCCCACCGCAGCCCGTCCAAGCCGTCCCAGCAAATCCCAGCCCACCATAGCCCGTCTCAGTTCACCACAGCGCGTCCCAGTCCACCACACCCACCACAGCCCATCCCAGCCCATTCCAGCCCACCACAGCCCGTCCCAGCCCACCACAGCCCACCGCAGCCCGTCCCAGCTCACCACAGCCTGTCCCACCACACCAGAGTCCGTCCCAGCCCACCACGGCCCGTCACAGCTTACCACGGCCCACCACGGCTTGCCACGGCCCATCCCAGCCCACCACAGCCCGTCCCAGCCAACCACGGCCCACCACAGCCCCCCACGGCCGGTCCCAGCCCGCCACGGCCCGTCCCAGCCCGTCCCAGCTCGCCACGGCCCGTCCCAGCCCGTCCCAGCCCACCACGGCCCACCACAGCCTGACCCAGCCCACCACAGCCCGTCCCAACCCACCACAGCCCGTCCCAGCCCACCACAGCCCGTCCCAGCCCGTCGCAGCCCGTCCCAGCCCACCACAGCTTGTCCCAGCCCTTCCCAGCCCACCACAGCCTGTCTCAGCCCACCACAGCCCGTCACAGCCCACCACAGCCAGTCCCAGCCCATCCCAGCCCGTCCCAGCCCACCACAGGCCACCACAGCCCGTCCCAGCCCACCACAGCCCGTCCCAGCCCACCAGAGCCCGTCACAGCCCGTCCCAGCCCACCATATAAAGTACAAGCCCATAGAAGACCACCACAGCCCGTCCCAGCCCACCACGGCCCGTCCCAGACCACCACAGCCCACCACAGCCGGTTACAGCTTATCACAGCCCATCCCAGCCCACCACAACCCGTCCCAGCCCACCACAGCCCGTCCCAGCCCACCACAACCCGTCTCAGCCCACCACAACCCGTCCCAGACCACCACAACCCACCACAGCCCGTCCCAGACCACCATAACCCGTCCCACCACGGCCCAGCCTACCACAGCCCGTCCCAGCCCACCGCAGCCAGTCACAGCTTGTCCCAGCCCACCACAGCCCACCACAACCTGTCCCAGCCCATCCCAGCCCACGACAGCCCGTCACAGCCCGTCACAGCCCACCACAGCCAGTCCCAGCTTGTCCCAGACCACCACAGCCCGTACCAGCCCACCACAGCCCGTACCAGCCCACCACATCAAGTACCAGTCCGTCCCAGCGCACCACGGCCCGTCCCAGACCACCACGGCCCGTCCCAGCGTACCACGGCCTGTCTCCACACACCACAGCACGTACCAGCCTGTCTCATCGTACCACAGCCCGTCCCCGCCCACCGCAGCCCGTCCCAGCCCAGCGCAGCCCGTCCCAGCCCAGCGCAGCCCGTCCCAGCCCACCACAGCCCGTGCCAGCCCACCACAGCTCGTCCCAGCCCACCACAGCCCGTCCCAGCACACCACAGCCCACCACAGCCCGTCCCAGCCCACCACAGCCCACCACAGCCCGTCCCAGCCCGTCTCCGCCCACCACAACCTGTCCTCGCCCACCACAGCCTGTCCCCGCCCAGCAAAATCTCTCCCCGCCCACCACAGCCCATCCCAGCTCACCACAGCTCACCACAAACCACCACAGCCCACCACAGCCCGTCCCAGACCATCCCAGCGCATCCCAGCCCACGAGAGCCCGTCACAGCCCGCCCCAGCCCACCACAGCCCACCACAGCCCGTCTCAGCCCACCACAGCCCGTCTCAGCCCACCACAGCCCACCACAGACCGTCCCAGCCCACCAGAGCCCGTCCCAGCTTACCACAGCCCACCACAGCCCGTCTCAGCCCACCACAGCCCGTCCCGGCCCACTACAACTTGTCCCAGCCCACCACAGGCCACCACAGCCCACCCAGCCCCTCCCAGCCCACCAGAGGCCGTCCCAGCCCACCACAGCCCGTCCTAGCCCACCACAGCCCGTCACAGCCCGTCAGAGGCCACCAGAGCTTGTCCCGGCCAACCAGAGTCCGTCCCAAGCCACCACGGCCCGTCCCAGCCCACGACGACTGACCACAGGCCGTCCCAGCCCACCACAGCCCGTCCCAAACCACCACAGCCCGTCCCAGCCCACCACAGCCCACCACAGTCTATCCCAGCCCAGTACAACTCGTCCCAGCCCACCACAGCCCACCACAGCCCATCCCAGCCCACCACAGCCCGTCCCTGAGCACCACAGCCCGTCCCAGCCCACCACGGCCCGTCCCAGCCCACCACAGCCCGTCCCAGCCTGTTTCAGCCCACCACGGCTAACCACGGCCTGTCCCGGCCCACCACGGCCAACCACGGTCCACCATGGCCCACCAGAGCACACCACGGCCCACCACGGCCCTTCCCAGTCCACCACAGCCCACCACGGCCCGTCCCAGCCCACCACGGCCCGTCCCAGCCCACCACGGCCCACCCCAGCCCACCACGGCCCGTCCCAGCCCACCACGGCCCGTCCCAGCCCACCACGGCCCGTCGCAGCCCACCACGGCCCATCACAGCCCACCACAGTTCAGCACAGTCCGTCCTAGCCCAGCACGGCCCGTCCCAGCCCACCACGGACCACCACGGCCCATCTCAGCCCACCACAGCCTGTCCAAGCCCAGCACAGCCCTCCACAACTCTCCACAGCCTGTCCCAACCATCCACAGCTCATCCCAGCCTACCACAGCCCGTCGCAGCCCAACACAGCTTATCCCAGCCCACCGAAACCCGTCCCAGCCCACCGCAACCCGTCCCAGCCCACCACAGCCCACCACAGGTCACAACAGCCCACCACCGGTCACCACAGCCCACCACCGGTCACCACAGCCCACCACAGGTCACCACAGCCTGTTTCAGCCCACCACGGCAAACCACGGCCCGTCCCAGCCCACCACGGCCCGCCATGGCCCACCACAGCTCGTCCCAGATAAACACGGCGCACCACAGCCCACCACGGCCCGTCCCGGCCCACCACAGCCCGTCCCAGCACACCACAGCCCACCACAGCCCATCACAGCCCACCACAGCCCGTCCCAACACACCACAGCCCACCACAGACCGTCACAGCCCACCACAGCCCGTCCCAGCCCCTCCCAGCCCGTCTCAGCCCACCACAGCCTGTCCCAGCCTGTCCCAGCTCGTCCAAGCCTGTCCCAGACCCCCAGAGCCCGTCGCAGCCCACCACAGCCCGTCCCAGCCCGTCCCAGCTCTCCACAAACCACCGCAGCCCGTCCCAGCCCACCACAGCCCGTCCCAGCCCACCACGGCCCACGAAAGCCCACCACAGCCCACCACAGCCCGTCCCAGCCCACCACAAGCCGTCCTAGTCGACCACAGACCTCCAGAGCCCGTCTCAGCTCACCACAGCCTATCCCAGCCCACCACGGCCCACCACAGCACACCACGGCCCACCGCAGCCTATCCCAACCCGTCCCAGCCCACCACGGCCCGTCCCAGCCCACCACGGCCCGTCCCAGCCCACCACGGCCCGTCCCAGCCCGTCCCAGCCCACGACAGCCCGTCCCAGCCCACCACAGCCCGTCCCAGCCCACCACAGCCCGTCCCAGCCCACCACAGCCCGTCCCAGCCCACCGCAGCCCGTCCCAGCTCGTCCCAGACCACCGCAGCCTCTCACAGCACACCACAGCCCGTAACAGCCCACCACAGCAAGTACCAGCCCGTCCCAGCCCACCATGGCCCGTCTCAGCCCACCACGGACCGTCTCAGCTCACCACAACCCGTCCCAGACGACCACAGCCTGTCCCAGCCCACCATAGCCCACCACAGCCCGTCCCAGCCCACCACGGCCCATCCCAGCCCACCACAGCCCGTCCCAGCCCGTCCCAGCCCACCACATCCCGTCCCAGCCCACCAGAGCCCGTCACAGCCTGTTTCAGCCCACCACGGCTAACCACGGCCCGTCCCGGCCCACCACAGCCCATCCCAGCACACCACAGCCCACCACAGCCCACCACAGACCGTCCCAGCCCACCACAGCCTCTCACAGCCCACCACGGCCCGTCCCAGCCCACCACTGCCCGTCCCAGCCCGTCTCAGCCTGTCCCAACCCACCAAAGCCCGTCCCAGCACACCACAGCCCACCACAGCCCATCACAGCCCACCAAAGCCCGTCCCAGCTTACCACAGCCCACCATAGACCGTCCCAGCCCACCACAGCCCGTCCCAGCCCACCACTGCCCGTCCCAGCCCACCACTGCCCGTCCCAGCCCGTCCCAACCCACCACAGCCCGTCCCAGCCCACCACAGGCCACCGCAGGCCATCCCAGCCCAGAACAGACAGTCCCAGCCCACCACGGCCCGTCGAGCCCACCACGGCCCGTCCCAGCCCACCACGGCCCATCACAGCCCACCACAGTTCACCACAGCCCGTCCTAGCCCAGTACGGCCCGTCCCAGCCCACCACGGACCACCACGGCCCATCTCAGCCCACCACAGCCTGTCCAAGCCCAGCACAGCCCTCCACAACCCTCCACAGCCCGTCCCAACCCTCCACAGCTCATCCCAGCCTACCACAGCCCGTCGAAGCCCAACACAGCTTATCCCAGCCCACCGCAGCCCGTCCCAGCCCACCGCAGCCCGTCCTAGCCCACCGCAACCCGTCCCAGCCCACTGCAACCCGTCCCAGCCCACCACAGCCCACCACCGGTCACCACAGCCCACCACCGGTCAACACAGCCCACCACAGGTCACCACAGCCTGTTTCAGCCCACCACGGCAAACCACGGCCCGTCCCAGCCCACCACGGCCCGCCATGGCCCACCACAGCTCGTCCCAGATAAACACGGCGCACCACAACCCACCACGGCCCGTCCCGGCCCACCACAGCCCGTCCCAGCACACCACGGCCCATCACAGCCCACCACAGTTCACCACAGCCCGTCCTAGCCCAGTACGGCCCGTCCCAGCCCACCACGGACCACCACGGCCCATCTCAGCCCACCACAGCCTGTCCAAGCCCAGCACAGCCCTCCACAACCCTCCACAGCCCGTCCCAACCCTCCACAGCTCATCCCAGCCTACCACAGCCCGTCGCAGCCCAACACAGCTTATCCCAGCCCACTGCAGCCCGTCCCAGCCCACCGCAGCCCGTCCTAGCCCACCGCAACCCGTCCCAGCCCACTGCAACCCGTCCCAGCCCACCACAGCCCACCACCGGTCACCACAGCCCACCACCGGTCAACACAGCCCACCACAGGTCACCACAGCCTGTTTCAGCCCACCACGGCAAACCACGGCCCGTCCCCGCCCACCACGGCCCGCCATGGCCCACCACAGCTCGTCCCAGATAAACACGGCGCACCACAACCCACCACGGCCCGTCCCGGCCCACCACAGCCCGTCCCAGCACACCACAGCCCACCACAGCCCATCACAGCCCACCACAGCCCGTCACAGCCCACCACAGCCTGGCACAGACCGTCCCAGCCCGTCCTAGCCCGGCATAGCACGTCCCAGCTCGGCACAGCCCACCACAGCCCGGCAAGGCCCACCACAGACCGTCCCAGCCTGTCCCAGCTCTTCCCAGCGTGTCCTAGCCCACCACAGCCCGGCACAGCCCACCACAGCCCACCAGAGCCCGTCCCGGCCCACCAGAGCCCGCCCCGAGGCACCACGGCCCGTCCCAGCCCACCACGGCTGACCACAGCCTGTCCCAGCCCACTACAGCCGCTGCCAGCCCACCACAGCCCACCAGAGCCCGTCCCAGCCCACCACGGCCGGTCCCGGCCCACCACGGCCCACCACAGCCCGTCCCAGCACATCACAGCCTGTCCCAGCCCACCACGGCTGACCACAGCCCGTGCCAGGCCACCACGGCCCACCACAGCCCACCACAGTTCACCACGGCCCTTCCCAGCCCACCACGGACCACCGCAGCCCACCACGGCCCGTCCCAGTTCACCACGGCCCGTCCCAGCCCACCACAGCCCATCCCAGACCACCACGGCCCGTCTCAGCCCACCACGGCCCGTCTCAGCCCACCACTAGCCCGTCCCAGCCCACCACAGCCCGTCCCAGCCCACCACAGGCTGTCCCCGCCCATTACAGCCCATCCCAGCCCGTCCCAGACCACCACAGCCCGTCTCAAGCTCACCAGAACCTACCACAGCCCACCACAGCCCGTCCCAGACCACCACGGCCCACCACAGCCCACCACGGCCCGTCCCAGCCCACCACGGCCCGACCAAGCCCACCACGGCCCGAACAAGCCCACCACGGCCCGAACAAGCCCACCACGGCTCGTAGCGGCCCACCACAGCCCGTCGCGGCCCACCACGGCCCACAGCGGTCCGTCCCGGCCAACCACGGTCCGTCGCAGCCCACCATGGCCCACCTCAGCCCACCACGGCCCTTCCCAGCCCACCACAGCCCGTTCCAGCCCGTCCCAGCCCACCACAGCCCGTCCCAGCCCACCACAACCCACCACAGCCTGTCCCAGCCCACCAGAACCCGCCTCAACCCAAAACAGCTCTTCCCAGGCCACCACAGCCCGTCCCAGCCCACCACAGCCCGTCCCAACCAGTGTCAGACCGTACCAGCCCACCACAGCCCGTGCCAGCCCGTCCCAGCTCGTCCCAGCCCACCACAGCCCGTCCCAGCTCGTCCCAGCCCACCACAGCTGGTCCCAGCCCGTCCCAGCCCACCGCAGCCCGTCCCAGCCCACCGCAGCCCGTCCAAGCCGTCCCAGCAAATCCCAGCCCACCATAGCCCGTCTCAGTTCACCACAGCGCGTCCCAGTCCACCACACCCACCACAGCCCATCCCAGCCCATTCCAGCCCACCACAGCCCGTCCCAGCTCACCACAGCCCACCGCAGCCAGTCCCAGCCCACCACAGCCCACCACAGCCCGTCCCAGCTCACCACAGCCCGTCCCACCACACCAGAGTCCGTCCCAGCCCACCACGGCCCGTCACAGCTTACCACGGCCCACCACGGCTTGCCACGGCCCATCCCAGCCCACCACAGCCCGTCCCAGCCAACCACGGCCCACCACAGCCCCCCACGGCCCGTCCCAGCCCGCCACGGCCCGTCCCAGCCCGTCCCAGCTCGCCACGGCCCGTCCCAGCCCGTCCCAGCTCACCACGGCCCGTCCCAGCCCGTCCCAGCCCACCACAGCCCGTCCCAACCCACCACAGCCCGTCCCCGCCCACCACAGCCCGTCCCAGCCCGTCCCAGCCCACCACAGCCCGTCCCAGCCCACCACGGCCGCCGCAGACCATCAGAGCCCGTCCCAGCCCACCACAATCCCGTCCCAGCCCCCTATAGCCCGTCCCAGCCCACCACAACCCGTTCTAGCTCACAACAACCCACCACAGCGCACCATAGCCCACCACAGCCCACCACAGCGCACCAGAGTCTGTCCCGGCCCACAAGAGCCTGTCCCAGCCCACCACAGCCCGTCCCAGCCCACCACAGCCCATTCCAGACCACCAGAGCCCTTCCCAGTTCACCACAGCCCACCACAGCCCGTCTCAGCTCACCACAACCCACCACCGCCCGTCCCAGCCCACCGCAGCCTATCCCAACCCGTCCCAGCCCATCACGGCCAGTCCCAGCCCACCACGGCCCGTCCCAGCCCGTCCCAGCCCACGACAGCTCGTCCCAGCCCACGACAGTCCGTCCCAGCCCACCAGAGCCCACCAGAGCCCACCACAGTTTGTCCCAGCCCACCACAGCCCACAAGAGCTTGTCAAAGACCACCACAGCCCGTCCAAGCCCAACACAGCCCACTACGGCCCACCACAGCCCGTCCCAGCCCACCACAGCCCGTCCCAGCCCACCACAGCCCGTCCCAGCCCACCACAGCCCGGCCCAGACCACCACAGCCTCTCACAGCACACCACAGCCCGTAACAGCCCACCACAGCAAGTACCAGCCCGTCCCAGCCCACCACGGCCCGTCTCAGCCCACCACGGCCCGTCTCAGCTCACCACAACCCGTCCCAGACGACCACACCCCGTCCCAGCCCACCACAGCCCGTCCCAGCCCACCACGGCCCGTCCCAGCCCACCACGGCCCGTCCCAGCCCACCACATCCCGTCCCAGCCCACCAGAGCCCGTCCCAGCCCACCAGAGCCCGTCCCAGCCTGTTTCAGCCCAGCACGGCTAACCACGGCCTGTCCCGGCCCACCACGGCCAACCACGGTCCACCATGGCCCACCAGAGCACACCACGGCCCACCACGGCCCTTCCCAGTCCACCACAACCCACCACAACTTGTCCCAGCACACCACAGCCCGTCCTAGCCCACCACAGCCCGTCCCAGCCCGTGCCAACCCGTCCCAGCCCGTCCCAGCCCACCACAGCCCGTGCCTACCCACCACAGCCCGTCCCAGCCCACCACAGCCCGACCCAGCCCACCACAGCCCGTCCCAGCCCACCACAGCCCGTCCCAGCCCACCACAGCCCCACCCAGCCCATCACAGGCCACTACAGCACACCACAGCCTAGCGCAGACCACCACGGCCCACCACAGCCCGTCCCAGCTAAACACAGTCCGTCCCAGCCCGTCCCAGCCCACCACACTCACCACAACTCGTCCCAGACCGTTCCAGCACAGCACAGCCCATCCAAGCCCACCACAGCCCGTCCCAGCCCGCCACGGCCCGTCCCAGCCCGCCACGGCCCGTCCCAGCCCGCCACGGCCCGTCCCAGCCCGCCACGGCCCGTTCCAGCTCGTCCCAGACCACCACAGCCTCTCACAGCACACCACAGCCCGTAACAGCCCACCACAGCAAGTACCAGCCCGTCCCAGCCCACCACGGCCCGTCCCAGCACACCACAGCCCACCACAGACCGTCCCAGCCCACCACAGCCCGTCCCAGCCCCTCCCAGCCCACCACAGCCCACCACAGCCTGTCCCAGCCTGTCCCAGCTCGTCCAAGCCTGTCCCAGACCCCCAGAGCCCGTCGCAGCCCACCACAGCCCGTCACAGCCCGTCCCAGCTCTCCACAACCCACCGCAGCCCGTCCCAGCCCACCACAGCCCGTCCCAGCCCACCACGGCCCACGAAAGCCCACCACAGCCCACCACAGCCCGTCCCAGCCCACCACAAGCCGTCCTAGCCCACCACAGACCTCCAGAGCCCGTCTCAGCTCACCACAGCCTATCCCAGCCCACCACGGCCCACCACAGCACACCACGGCCCACCGCAGCCTATCCCAACCCGTCCCAGCCCACCACGGCCCGTCCCAGCCCACCACGGCCCGTCCCAGCCCACGACAGCCCGTCCCAGCCCACCAGAGCCCACCAGAGCCCACCACAGCTCGTACCAGCCCACCACAGCCCACAAGAGCTTGTCACAGACCACTACAGCCCGTCCCAGCCCACCACAGCCCACTACGGCCCACCACAGCCCGTCCCAGCCCACCACGGCCCCTCTCAGCCCACCACGGCCTGTCTCAGACGACCACAGCCCGTCCCAGCCCACCACAGCCTCTCACAGCCCACCACAGCCCGTCCCAGCCCACCACTGCCCGTCCCAGCCCACCACTGCCCGTCCCAGCCCACCACTGTCCGTCCCAGCCCACCACAGCCCGTCCCAGCCACCCACAGCCCGTCCCAGCCCGTCCCAGCCCACCACAGCCCACCAGAGCCCGTCCAGGACCACCACAGTCCGTTCCAGCCCACCACAGCCCGTCCCCGCCCAACACAGCCCGTCCCAGACCACCACAGCCCGTCCCAGCCCCTCCCAGCCCGTCTCAGCCCACCACAGCCCGTCCCAGCCCGTCCCAGACCACCAGAGCCCGTCGCAGCCCACCACAGCCCGTCACAGCTCTCCACAACCCACCACAGCCCGTCCCAGCCCGTCCTCGCCCACCACAGCCCGTCCCAGCCCACCACAGCCCACGAAAGCCCACCACGGCCCACCACAGTTCACCACAGCCCGTCCCAGCCCACCACAGCCCTCCAGAGCCCGTCTCAGCTCACCACAGCCTGTCCCAGCCCACCACAGCCCACCGCAGCCCATCCCAGCCCACCACGGCCAGTCCCAGCCCGTGCCAATCCGTCACAACACACCACAGCCCACCACAGCCCGTCCCTACCCACCACAGTGTGTCCCAACCCACCACAGCCCACCACAGCCCTTCAGAACCCACCACAGCCCACCACAGCCCGTCCCAGCCCACCACGGCCCGTCCCAGCCCACCACGGCCCGTCCCAGCCCACCACAGCCCGTCCCAGCCCACCACGGCCCATCCGGGCCCAACACAGCCCACCAAGGCGCACCACAGCCCATCCCAGCCCATTACAGCCTGTCCCAGACCACCACATCCCATCTCAGCCCACCACAGCCCGTCCCAGCCCACCACAGCCCGTCCCAGCCCACCAAAGCCCGTCCCAGCTCGTCCCAGACCACCACAGCCTCTCACAGCACACCACAGCCCGTAACAGCCCACCACAGCAAGTACCAGCCCGTCCCAGCCCACCACGGCCCGTCTCAGCCCACCACGGCCCGTCTCAGCCCACCACGGCCCGTCTCAGACGACCACAGCCCGTCCCAGCCCACCACAGCCCACCACAGACCGTCCCAGCCCACCACAGCCTCTCACAGCCCACCACAGCCCGTCCCAGCCCACCACTGCCCGTCCCAGCCCACCACTGCCCGTCCCAGCCCACCACTGCCCGTCCCAGCCCACCACAGCCCGTCCCAGCCACCCACAGCCCGTCCCAGCCCGTCCCAGCTCACCACAGCCCATCCCAGCCCACCACAGCCCTCCAGAGCCCGTCCAGGACCACCACAGCCCGTCCCCGCCCAAGACAGCCCGTCCCAGACCACCACAGCCCGTCCCAGCCCCTCCCAGCCCGTCTCAGCCCACCACAGCCCGTCCCAGCCTGTCCCAGCCCGTCCCAGACCACCACAGCCCGTCCCCGCCCAACACAGCCCGTCTCAGCCCACCACAGCCCGTCCCAGCCTGTCCCAGCCCGTCCCAGACCACCAGAGCCCGTCGCAGCCCACCACAGCCCGTCACAGCTCTCCACAACCCACCACAGCCCGTCCCAGCCCGTCCTCGCCCACCACAGCCCGTCCCAGCCCACCACAGCCCACGAAAGCCCACCACGGCCCACCACAGTTCACCACAGCCCGTCCCAGCCCACCACAGCCCTCCAGAGCCCGTCTCAGCTCACCACAGCCTGTCCCAGCCCACCACAGCCCACCGCAGCCCATCCCAGCCCACCACGGCCAGTCCCAGCCCGTGACAACCCGTCACAACACACCACAGCCCACCACAGCCCGTCCCTACCCACCACAGTGTGTCCCAACCCACCACAGCCCACCACAGCCCTTCAGAACCCACCACAGCCCACCACAGCCCATCCCAGCCCACCACAGACCACCACAGCCCACCACAGCCCATGAAGCCCACCACAGCCCGCCTCAGCCCACTACAGCCTGTCCCAGACCACCACATCCCATCTCAGCCCACCACAGCCCGTCCCAGCCCACCACAACCGACCACAGCCCACCACAGCCCACCACGGCCGACCACAGCCCACCACGGCCCATCCAAGCCCACCACGGCCCATCCAAGCCCACCACGGCACGTCCCAGCCCACCACAGCCTGTCCAAGCCCAGCACAGCCCTCCACAACCCTCCACAGCCCGTCCCAACCCTCCACAGCTCATCCCAGCCTACCACAGCCCGTCGCAGCCCAACACAGCTTATCCCAGCCCACCGCAGCCCGTCCCAGCCCACCGCAGCCCGTCCTAGCCCACCGAAACCCGTCCCAGCCCACCACAGCCCGTCCCAGCCCACCACAGCCCACCACAGCACACCACAGCCCGTCCCAGCTCACCACAGCCCACCACAGCCTGTCCCAGCCCATCACAGCCTGTCCCAGCCCGTCCCATTCCACCACACCGAGTCCCAGCCCACCACAGCCCATCCCAGCACGTCCCAGCCCGTCCCAGCCCGTCCCAGCCCGTCCCAGCCCACCAGAGCCCGTCCCAGCCCGTCCCAGACCACCAGAGCCCGTCCCAGCCAACCACAGGCCGTCACAGCCCATCCCAGCTCTCCACAACCCACCACAGCTCGTCGCAGCCCACCATAGCCCGTCTCAGCCCACCACAACCCGTCCTAGCCCACCACAGCCCGTCCCAGCTTACCAAAGCTCACCACAGCCCGTCGCAGCCCACCACAACCCGTCCCAGCCCACCACAGCCCGTCCCCGCCCACCACAGCCCGTCCAAGGCCATCCCAGCCCACCACAACCCGTCCCAGCCTGTCCCAGACCACCAGAGCCCGTCGCAGCCCACCACAGGCCGTAACAGCCCATCCCAGCTCTCCACAACCCACCACAGCTCGTCCCAGCACACCACAGACCGTCCCAGCCCGTCCCCGCCCACCACAGCCCGTCCCAGCCCACCGCAGCCCACCACAGCCCATCCCAGCCCATCCCATTCCACCACGGCCCGTCCCAGCCCACCACGGCCCACCACAGCCTGTCCCAGCCCACCACAGCCCGTCCCTACTCACCGCAGCCCACCACAGCCCGTCCCAGCCCACCACGACCCGTCCCAGCCCACCACGGCCCGTCCCAGCCCACCACGGCCCGTCCCAGGTCACCACAGCCCGTCCCGGCCCACCACGGCCCGTCCCGGCCCACCACAGCCCGTCCCAGCTCGTCCCAGACCACCACAGCCTCTCACAGCACACCACAGCCCGTAACAGCCCACCACAGCAAGTACCAGCCCGTCCCAGCCCACCACGGCCCGTCCCAGCACACCACAGCCCACCACAGACCGTCCCAGCCCACCACAGCCCGTCCCAGCCCCTCCCAGCCCACCACAGCCCAACACAGCCCGTCCCAGCCTGTCCCAACTCGTCCAAGCCTGTCCCAGACCCCCAGAGCCCGTCGCAGCCCACCACAGCCCGTCACAGCCCGTCCCAGCTCTCCACAACCCACCGCAGCCCGTCCCAGCCCACCACAGCCCGTCCCAGCCCACCACGGCCCACGAAAGCCCACCACAGCCCACCACAGCCCGTCCCAGCCCACCACAAGCCGTCCTAGCCCACCACAGACCTCCAGAGCCCGTCTCAGCTCACCACAGCCTATCCCAGCCCACCACGGCCCACCACAGCACACCACGGCCCACCGCAGCCTATCCCAAACCGTCCCAGCCCACCACGGCCCGTCCCAGCCCACCACGGCCCGTCCCAGCCCACGACAGCCCGTCCCAGCCCACCAGAGCCCACCAGAGCCCACCACAGCTCGTACCAGCCCACCACAGCCCACAAGAGCTTGTCACAGACCACTACAGCCCGTCCCAGCCCACCACAGCCCACTACGGCCCACCACAGCCCGTCCCAGCCCACCACAGCCCGTCCCAGCCCACCGCAGCCCGTCCCAGCCCACCACAGCCCGTCCCAGCCCACCACAGCCCGTCCCAGCCCACCACAGCCCGTCCCAGCTCGTCCCAGCCCACCACAGCCTCTCACAGCACACCACAGCCCGTAACAGCCCACCACAGCAAGTACCAGCCCGTACCAGCCCACCACGGCCCGTCTCAGCCCACCACGGCCCGTCTCAGCCCACCACGGCCCGTCTCAGACGACCACAGCCCGTCCCAGCCCACCACAGCCCACCACAGACCGTCCCAGCCCACCACAGCCTCTCACAGCCCACCACAGCCCGTCCCAGCCCACCACTGCCCGTCCCAGCCCACCACTGCCCGTCCCAGCCCACCACAGCCCGTCCCAGCCACCCACAGCCCGTCCCAGCCCGTCCCAGCTCACCACAGCCCATCCCAGCCCACCACAGCCCACCAGAGCCCGTCCAGGACCACCACAGTCCGTTCCAGCCCACCACAGCCCGTCCCCGCCCAACACAGCCCGTCCCAGAACACCACAGCCCGTCCCAGCCCCTCCCAGCCCGTCTCAGCCCACCACAGCCCGTCCCAGCCTGTCCCAGCCCGTCCCAGACCACCAGAGCCCGTCGCAGCCCACCACAGCCCGTCACAGCTCTCCACAACCCACCACAGCCCGTCCCAGCCCGTCCTCGCCCACCACAGCCCGTCCCAGCCCACCACAGCCCACGAAAGCCCACCACGGCCCACCACAGTTCACCACAGCCCGTCCCAGCCCACCACAGCCCTCCAGAGCCCGTCTCAGCTCACCACAGCCTGTCCCAGCCCACCACAGCCCACCGCAGCCCATCCCAGCCCACCACGGCCCGTCCCAGCCCGTGCCAACCCGTCACAACACACCACAGCCCACCACAGCCCGTCCCTACCCACCACAGTGTGTCCCAACCCACCACAGCCCACCACAGCCCTTCAGAACCCACCACAGCCCACCACAGCCCGTCCCAGCCCACCACAGACCACCACAGCCCACCACAGCCCGTGCCAGCCCACCACAGCCCGCCTCAGCCCACTACAGCCCATCCCAGCCCACCACAGCCCGTCCCAGCCCACCACAGCTTGTCCCAGACCACCACAGCTCCTCCCAGCCCACCATAACCAACCACAGCCTATCCCAGCCGATCCCAGCCCACCACAGCCCGTCCCATCACACCACAGCCCACCACAGCCCGTCCCAGCCAACCACGGCCCGTCCCAGCCCACCACAGCCCGTCCCAGCCCACCACGGCCCATCCGGGCCCAACACAGCCCACCAAGGCGCACCACAGCCCATCCCAGCCCATTACAGCCTGTCCCAAACCACCACATCCCATCTCAGCCCACCACAGCCCGTCCCAGCCCACCACAACCGACCACAGCCCACCACAGCCCACCACGGCCGACCACAGCCCACCACGGCCCATCCAAGCCCACCACGGCCCATCCAAGCCCACCACGGCACGTCCCAGCCCACCACAGTATGTCCCAGACCACCAGAGCCCGTCCCAGCCCACCACTGCCCGTCTCAGCCCACCACAGCCTGTCCCAGCCTGTCCCAGCTCGTCCAAGCCTGTCCCAGACCCCCAGAGCCCGTCGCAGCCCACCACAGCCCGTCACAGCCCGTCCCAGCTCTCCACAACCCACCGCAGCCCGTCCCAGCCCACCACAGCCCGTCCCAGCCCACCACTGCCCACGAAAGCCCACCACAGCCCACCACAGCCCGTCCCAGCCCACCACAAGCCGTCCTAGCCCACCACAGACCTCCAGAGCCCGTCTCAGCTCACCACAGCCTGTCCCAGCCCACCATTGCCCGTCCCAGCCCACCACGGCCCGTCCCAGCCCACCATGGCCCGTCCCAGCCCGTCCCAGCCCACGACAGCCCGTCCCAGCCCACGACAGCCCGTCCCAGCCCACCAGAGCCCACCAGAGCCCATCACAGGTCGTCCCAGCCCTCCACAGCCCACAAGAGCTTGTCACAGACCACTACAGCCCGTCCCAGCACACCACAGCCCACTACGGCCCACCACAGCCCGTCCCAGCCCACCACAGCCCATCCCAGCCCACCACAGCCCGTCCCAGCTCGTCCCAGACCACCACAGCCTCTCACAGCACACCACAGCCCGTAACAGCCCACCACAGCAAGTACCAGCCCGTCCCAGCCCACCACGGCCCGTCCCAGCACACCACAGCCCACCACAGACCGTCCCAGCCCACCACAGCCCGTCCCAGCCCCTCCCAGCCCACCACAGCCCACCACAGCCTGTCCCAGCCTGTCCCAGCTCGTCCAAGCCTGTCCCAGACCCCCAGAGCCCGTCGCAGCCCACCACAGCCCGTCACAGCCCGTCCCAGCTCTCCACAACCCACCGCAGCCCGTCCCAGCCCACCACAGCCCGTCCCAGCCCACCACGGCCCACGAAAGCCCACCACAGCCCACCACAGCCCGTCCCAGCCCACCACAAGCCGTCCTAGCCCACCACAGACCTCCAGAGCCCGTCTCAGCTCACCACAGCCTATCCCAGCCCACCACGGCCCACCACAGCACACCACGGCCCACCGCAGCCTATCCCAACCCGTCCCAGCCCACCACGGCCCGTCCCAGCCCACCACGGCCCGTCCCAGCCCACGACAGCCCGTCCCAGCCCACCAGAGCCCACCAGAGCCCACCACAGCTCGTACCAGCCCACCACAGCCCACAAGAGCTTGTCACAGACCACTACAGCCCGTCCCAGCCCACCACAGCCCACTACGGCCCACCACAGCCCGTCCCAGCCCACCACGGCCCCTCTCAGCCCACCACGGCCTGTCTCAGACGACCACAGCCCGTCCCAGCCCACCACAGCCTCTCACAGCCCACCACAGCCCGTCCCAGCCCACCACTGCCCGTCCCAGCCCACCACTGCCCGTCCCAGCCCACCACTGCCCGTCCCAGCCCACCACAGCCCGTCCCAGCCACCCACAGCCCGTCCCAGCCCGTCCCAGCCCACCACAGCCCACCAGAGCCCGTCCAGGACCACCACAGTCCGTTCCAGCCCACCACAGCCCGTCCCCGCCCAACACAGCCCGTCCCAGACCACCACAGCCCGTCCCAGCCCCTCCCAGCCCGTCTCAGCCCACCACAGCCCGTCCCAGCCTGTCCCAGCCCGTCCCAGACCACCAGAGCCCGTCGCAGCCCACCACAGCCCGTCACAGCTCTCCACAACCCACCACAGCCCGTCCCAGCCCGTCCTCGCCCACCACAGCCCGTCCCAGCCCACCACAGCCCACGAAAGCCCACCACGGCCCACCACAGTTCACCACAGCCCGTCCCAGCCCACCACAGCCCTCCAGAGCCCGTCTCAGCTCACCACAGCCTGTCCCAGCCCACCACAGCCCACCGCAGCCCATCCCAGCCCACCACGGCCAGTCCCAGCCCGTGCCAATCCGTCACAACACACCACAGCCCACCACAGCCCGTCCCTACCCACCACAGTGTGTCCCAACCCACCACAGCCCACCACAGCCCTTCAGAACCCACCACAGCCCACCACAGCCCGTCCCAGCCCACCACGGCCCGTCCCAGCCCACCACGGCCCGTCCCAGCCCACCACAGCCCGTCCCAGCCCACCACGGCCCATCCGGGCCCAACACAGCCCACCAAGGCGCACCACAGCCCATCCCAGCCCATTACAGCCTGTCCCAGACCACCACATCCCATCTCAGCCCACCACAGCCCGTCCCAGCCCACCACAACCGACCACAGCCCACCACAGCCCACCACGGCCGACCACAGCCCACCACGGCCCATCCAAGCCCACCACGGCCCATCCAAGCCCACCACGGCACGTCCCAGCCCACCACAGAGTACCACAGCCCGTCCCAGCCCGTCCCAGCCCACCACAGTATGTCCCAGACCACCAGAGCCCGTCCCAGCCCACCACAGCCCGTCTCAGCCCACCACAGCCTGTCCCAGCTCGTCCAAGCCTGTCCCAGACCCCCAGAGCCCGTCGCAGCCCACCACAGCCCGTCACAGCCCGTCCCAGCTCTCCACAAACCACCGCAGCCCGTCCCAGCCCACCACAGCCCGTCCCAGCCCACCACGGCCCACGAAAACCCACCACAGCCCACCACGGCCCACCACAGCCCGTCCCAGCCCACCACAGCCCGTCCCAGCCCACCACAGCCCACCACAGCATACCACCGCCCACCACAGCCCGTCCCAGCTCACCACAGCCCACCACAGCCCGTCCCAGCCCGTCCCAGCCCACGACAGCCCGTCCCAGCCCGTCCCAGCCCGTCCCAGCCCACCACAGCCTGTCCCAGCCCGTCCCATTCCACCACACCGAGTCCCAGCCCACCACAGCCCGTCCCAGCACGTCCCAGCCCGTCCCAGCCTGTCCCTGCACACCACAGCTCGTCCCAGCACACCACAGCCCGTCCCAGCCCACCACAGCCCGTCCCAGCCCACCACAGCCCGTCCCAGCCCACCACAGCCCGTCCCAGCCCACCACAGACCGTCCCAGCTCGTCCCAGACCACCACAGCCTCTCACAGCACACCACAGCCCGTAACAGCCCACCACAGCAAGTACCAGCCCGTCCCAGCCCACCACGGCCCGTCTCAGCTCACCACGGCCCGTCTCAGCTCACCACAACCCGTCCCAGACGACCACAGCCCGTCCCAGCCCACCACAGCCCGTCCCAGGCCACCACGGCCCGTCCCAGCCCACCACAGCCCGTCCCAGCTCATCCCAGCCAGACATAGCCCATTCCAGCCCACCACAGCACGTCCAAGACCGTCCCAACCCTTCCCAGCCCGTCCTAGCCCAACAAAGACCGCCACAGCCCACCACAGCCCGTCCCAACCCACCAGAGCCTGTCCGGAGCCACAACGGCCCGTCCCAGCCCACCACGGCTGACCACAGCCCGTCCCAGCCCACCACAGCCCGTCCAAGCCCACCACAGCACGTTCCTGCCCACCACAGCACGTCTCCGCCGACCACAGCCCACCACAGCCCACCACAGACCACCACAGCTTGTCCCAGCCCACCACAGCCCATCACAGCACGTCCCAGCTCGTCCCAGCCCGTCACAGACCACCACAGCTTGTCCCAGCCCACCATAGCCCGTCCCAGCTCACCACAACCCACCATAGCCCGTCCCAGCCCGGCCCAGCCCGGCCTAGCTCACCACAGCCCGTCCCCGCCAACCACAGCCCGTCCCCGCCCACCACAGCCCGTCCCCGCCCACCACAGCCGGACCCAGCTCACCACAGCCCACCACAGCCCGTCCCAGCTCACCACAGCCCGTCACAGCCCGTCCCAGCCCGTCCCAGCCCACCACAGCCTGTCCCAGCACACCACAGCCTGTCCCAGCCCACCACAGCCCGTCCCAGCCCACCACAGCCCGTCCCAGCCCACCACAGCCCGTCCCAGCCCCCCACAGACAATCCCAGCACACCACAGCCCACCACAGCCCGTCCCGGCCCACTACAACTCGTCCCAGCCCACCACAGCCCACCACAGCCCGTCCCGGCCCACCACAGCCCGTCCCTGAGCACCACAGCCCGTCCCAGCCCACCACAGCCCGTCCCAGCCCACCACAGACCACCACAGCCCACCACAGCCCACCACAGCCCGTCCCAGCCCACCACAGACCACCACAGCCCGTCCCAAACCACCACAGCCCGTCCCAGCCCACCACAGCCCACCACAGTCCGTCCCAGCCCACTACAACTCGTCCCAGCCCACCACAGCCCACCACAGCCCGTCCCAGCCCACCACAGCCCGTCCCTGAGCACCACAGCCCGTCCCAGCCCACCACGGCCCCATCCCAGCCCACCACAGCGCGTCACAGCCCACCACGGCCTGTTCCAGCCCACCAGAGCCCGTCCCAGTCCACCAGAGCCCGTCCCAAGCTACCACAGCTTCTCCCGGCCCACCATAGCCCGTCCCAGCCCACCACAGCCCGTCCCAGCCCACCACGGCCCGTTCCAACCCACCAGAGCACGTCCCAGCCCACCACAGCCTGACCCAGCATGTCCCAGCCCACCACAGCCCGTCCCAGCCTGTCCCAGCTCACCACATCCCACCACAGCCCGCCCCAGCCCACCACAGCCCGTCTTAGCCCAACCCAGCCCCCCACAGCCCGTCCCAGCCCACCACAGTTCACCACGGCCCGTCCCAGCCCACAACAGCCCACCACAACCCACCACAGCCCGTCCCAGCCCACCACGGCCCGTCCCAGCCCACCACGGCCCGTCCCAGCCCACCACGGCCCATAACAACCCACCACGGCCCGTCCCGGCCTACTACGCCCTGTCCCAGCCCACCACAGCCCGTCCCAGCCCACCACGGCCCGTCCCAGCCCGTCCCAGCCCACCACAGCCCGACCCAGCCCACCACGGCCCATCCCAGCCCACCACGGCCCGCCCCAGCCCGTGCCAGCCAATACCAGCCCACCACAGCCCGTGCCAGCCTGTCCCAGCCCACCACAGCCCACTACGGCCCACCACAGCCCGTCCCAGCCCACCACAGCCCACCACAACCCGTCCCATCCCACCACAGCCCACCACAGCTTGTCCCAGCCCACCACAGCCCGTCCCAGCCCACCACAGCTCAACACAGACCGTCCCAGCCCGCTAGAGCCCGTCCCAGCTTACACAGCCCACTACAGCCTGTCCCAGCCTACCACAGCCCACCACAGCTCTTCCCAGCCCACCACAGCACACCACAGCCCACCACAGTACGTCTCAGCCCACCACAACACGTCCCAGCCTGTCCCAGCCCGTTCCACACGACCATAGCCCACCACAGCCCATCCCAGCCCACCACAGCCTTTCCAAGCCCACCACCGTCCACCACAGCCAGTCCCAGCCCACCACAGCCTGTCCCAGCCCACCACAGCCTGTCCCAGCCCACCACAGCCCGTCCCAGCCCACCACAGCCCGTCCCAGCCCACCACAGCCCGTCCCAGCCCCCCACAGACAATCCCAGCACACCACAGCCCACCACAGCCCGTCCCGGCCCACTACAACTCGTCCCAGCCCACCACAGCCCACCACAGCCCGTCCCGGCCCACCACAGCCCGTCCCTGAGCACCACAGCCCGTCCCAGCCCACCACAGCCCGTCCCAGCCCACCACAGACCACCACAGCCCACCACAGCCCGTCCCAGCCCACCACAGACCACCACAGCCCGTCCCAAACCACCACAGCCCGTCCCAGCCCACCACAGCCCACCACAGTCCGTCCCAGCCCACTACAACTCGTCCCAGCCCACCACAGCCCACCACAGCCCGTCCCAGCCCACCACAGCCCGTCCCTGAGCACCACAGCCCGTCCCAGCCCACCACGGCCCATCCCAGCCCACCACAGCGCGTCACAGCCCACCACGGCCTGTTCCAGCCCACCAGAGCCCGTCCCAGTCCACCAGAGCCCGTCCCAAGCTACCACAGCTTCTCCCGGCCCACCATAGCCCGTCCCAGCCCACCACAGCCCGTCCCAGCCCACCACAGCCTGACCCAGCATGTCCCAGCCCACCACAGCCCGTCCCAGCCTGTCCCAGCTCACCACATCCCACCACAGCCCGCCCCAGCCCACCACAGCCCGTCTTAGCCCAACCCAGCCCCCCACAGCCCGTCCCAGCCCACCACAGTTCACCACGGCCCGTCCCAGCCCACAACAGCCCACCACAACCCACCACAGCCCGTCCCAGCCCACCACGGCCCGTCCCAGCCCACCACGGCCCGTCCCAGCCCACCACGGCCCGTCCCAGCCCACCACGGCCCATAACAACCCACCACGGCCCGTCCCGGCCTACTACGCCCTGTCCCAGCCCACCACAGCCCGTCCCAGCCCACCACGGCCCGTCCCAGCCCGTCCCAGCCCACCACAGCCCGACCCAGCCCACCACGGCCCATCCCAGCCCACCACGGCCCGCCCCAGCCCGTGCCAGCCAATACCAGCCCACCACAGCCCGTGCCAGCCTGTCCCAGCCCACCACAGCCCACTACGGCCCACCACAGCCCGTCCCAGCCCACCACAGCCCACCACAACCCGTCCCATCCCACCACAGCCCACCACAGCTTGTCCCAGCCCACCACAGCCCGTCCCAGCCCACCACAGCTCAACACAGACCGTCCCAGCCCGCTAGAGCCCGTCCCAGCTTACACAGCCCACCACAGCCTGTCCCAGCCTACCACAGCCCACCACAGCTCTTCCCAGCCCACCACAGCACACCACAGCCCACCACAGTACGTCTCAGCCCACCACAACACGTCCCAGCCTGTCCCAGCCCGTTCCACACGACCATAGCCCACCACAGCCCATCCCAGCCCACCACAGCCTTTCCAAGCCCACCACAGTCCACCACAGCCAGTCCCAGCCCACCACAGCTTGTCCCAGCACACCACAGCCCGTCCCGGCCCACCACAGCCCACCACAGACCGTCCCAGCCCACCAAAGCCCGTCCCAGTTTACCACACCCCACCACAGCCCTTCCCAGCTCACCACAACCCACCAGGGCTCGTCCCAGCCCACCACGGTTCGTCCCCACCTAACACGGCCCACCTCAGCCCACCACAGCCCGTCCCAGCCCACCACAGCCCGTCCCAGCCCACCACAGCCCGTCCCAGCCCTTCCCAGCCCGTCCCAGCCCGTCCCAGCCCACCACAGCCCGTCCCAGCCCACCACAGCCCATCCCAGCACACCACAGCCTACCATAGCACGTACCGGCCCAACACAGCCCGTCCCCGCCCACCACAGCCCATCCCAGCCCACCACAGCCCGTCCAAGCCCACCACAGCGCGTCCACGCCCACCACAGCGCGTCCCAGCCCACCACAGCGCGTCCTAGACCACCACAGCCCGTCCCAGCCCACCACAGTGCGTCCCAGCCCACCACAGCGCGGCCCAGCCCACCACAGCGCGTCCCAGCCCACCACAGCGCGTCCCAGCCCACCACAGCCCGTCCCAGCCCACCACAGCCTACAACAGCACGTCCCGGCTCACCAAAGCCCGTCCCAGCCCACTGCGGTCCACCACGGCCCGTCCCGGCCCACCATGGTCCGTCCCGGCCCACCATGGTCCGTCCCGGCCCACCTCAGCCCACCTCAGCCCACCACAGCCAGTCCCAGCCCACCACTGCCCGTCCCAGCCCACCACAGCCCGTCCCAGCCCGTCCCAGCTCGTCCCAGCCCACCACAGGCCTTCCCAGCCCCTCCCAGACCCCTAGAGCCGGCCCAGCCCGTTTCAGCCCCTCCCAGACCGTCTCAGCTCACCACACCCCACCACAGCCCATCCCAGCCCACCACGGCCTGTTCCAGCCCACCAGAGCCCGTCCCAGTCCACCAGAGCCCGTCGCAACGTACCACAGCTTGTCCCGGCCCACTGCGGCCCGTCCCAGCCCACCACAGCCCGTCTTAGCCCGACCCAGCCCCCTACAGCCCGTCCCAACCTACCACAGTTCACCACGGCCCGTCCCAGCCCACAATCGCCCACCACGGCCCACCACAGCCCGTCCCAGCCCACCACAATTCGTCCCAGTGCACCACAGCGCGTCCCAGCCCACCACAGCCCGTCCCAGCCTACCACAGCCCGTCCCGGCACACCACAGCCCGTCCCGGCCCACCACAGCCCGTCACGGCCCACCAGAACCCGTCTCAGCACACCACAGCCCGTCCCGGCTCACCACAGCCCGTTCCGTCCCACCACAGCCTACCACAGCCCGTCCCAGGCCACCACAGCCCTTCCCTGCTCACCATAGCCTGTCCCCGCCCACCACAACTTGTCCCCGCCCACTACGGCCCGGCCCGGCCCACCACGGCCCATCACGGCCAACCAAGGCCAGTCCTGGCCCACCACGGCCCGTCCCAGCCCACCACAGCCCGTCCCAGCCCTTCCCAGCCCACCACAGCGCGTCCCAGCCCACCACAGCCCGTCCCAGCCCACCACAGCCCGTCCCAGCCCACCACAGTTTGTCCCAGCCCACCACAGCGCGTCCCAGCCCACCACAGCCCGTCCCAGCCCACCACAGCCCGTCCCAGCACACCACAGCCTACAACAGCACGTCCCGGCCCACCAAAGCCCGTCCCAGCCCACTACGGTCCACCACGGCCCGTCCAGGCCCATCACCGCCCGTCCCGGCCCACCATGGTCCGTCCCGGCCCACCGCGGCCCACCTCAGCCCACCACAGCCTGTCCCAGCCCACCACAGCCCGTCCCAGCCCACCACTGCCCATCCCAGCCCACCACTGCCCGTCCCAGCCCACCACTGCCCGTCCCAGCCCGTCCCAGCTCGTCCCAGCCCACCACAGGCCTTCCCAGCCCCTCCCAGACCCCCGAGCCGGCCCAGCCCGTTTCAGCCCCTCCCAGACCGTCTCAGCTCACCACACCCCACCACAGCCCATCCCAGCCCACCACGGCCTGTTCCAGCCCAGCAGAGGCCGTTCCAGTCCACCAGAGCCCGTCCCAACCTACCACAGCTTGTCCCGGCCCACCATAGCCCGTCCCAGCCCACCACAGCCCGTCCCAGCCCACCACTGCCCGTCCCCGCCCACCACAGCCCGTCCCAGGCCACCACAACCCTTCCCTGCTCACCACAGCCTGTCCCCGCCCAGCACAACTTGTCCCCGCCCACTACAGCCCGGCCCGGCCCACCACGGCCCGTCACGGCCAACCAAGGCCTGTCCTGGCCCACCACGGCCCTTCCCAGCCCACCACGTCCGACCACAGCCCACCACGGCCCACCACAACCCACCACGGCTTACCACAGCCCACCACAGTTCACCATGGCACACCACGGCACGTCATAGCCCACCACAGCCTGTCCCAGCCCACCACGGCCCACCACAGCCCACCACGGCCCACCGCATCCCGTCCCAGCCCACCACAGCCCGTCCCAGACCACCACAGCCCGTCCCAGCCCTCCACAGCCCTTTTCAGCCCACCACAGCCCACCACAGATTGTCCCAGCCAACCAGAGCCCGTCCCAGCCCACCACAGCCCGTCTCAGCCTACCACAGCGCGTCCCAGCCCACCACAGTCCGTCCCAGCCCACCACAGCCCGTCCCAGCCCACCACAGCCCGTCCCAGCCCACCAGAACCCACCACAGCTTGTCCCAGCCCACCACAGTCCGTCCCAGCCCACCACAGCCCGTCCCAGGACACCACAGTCCGTCCCAGCCCACCACAGCCCACCACAGCCCGTCCCAGCCCACCACAGCTCGTCCCAGCCCACCACAGCCCACCAAAGCCCGTCCCCGCTCACCACACCCCGTCCCCGCCCACCACAGCCCATCCCCGCCCACCACAGCCCGTCCCTGCCCACCACAACTTGTCCCCGCCCACCACAACTTGTCCCCACCCACTACGGCCCTTCCCGGCCCACCACGGCCTGTCCCAGCCAACCAAGACCGGTCCCGGCCCACCACGGCACGTCCCAACCCACCACGGCCCAGCCCAGCCCACCACAACCCACCACAGCCCATTACAGCTTACCACAGCCCGTCCCAACCCACCACAGCCTGTTCCAGCCCACCACAGCCCATCCCCGCCCACCACAGCCCGTCCCAGCCCACCACAGCCCATCCCAGCCCACCACAGCCCGTCCCAGCCCACCACAGCCCGTCCCAGCCCACCACTGCCCGTCCCAGCCTGTCCCAGCTCGTCCCAGCCCACCACAGGCCTTCCCAGCCGCTCCCAGACCCCCAGAGCCGGCCCAGCCCGTTTCAGCCCCTCCCAGACCGTCTCAGCTCACCACACCCCACCACAGCCCATCCCAGCCCACCACGGCCTGTTCCAGCCCAGCAGAGGCCGTTCCAGTCCACCAGAGCCCGTCCCAACCTACCACAGCTTGTCCCGGCCCACCATAGCCCGTCCCAGCCCACCACAGCCCGTCCCAGCCCACTGCGACCCGTCCCAGACCACCACAGCCCGTCTTAGCCCGACCCAGCCCCCCACAGCCCGTCCCAACCCACCACAGTTCACCACGGCCCGTCCCAGCCCACAACGGCCCACCACGGCTCACCAAAGCCCGTCCCAGCCCACCACAATTCGTCCCAGTGCACCACAGCGCGTCCCAGCCCACCACAGCCCGTCCCGGCACACCACAGCCCGTCCCGTCCCACCACAGCCCGTCCCGTCCCACCACAGCCAGTCCCGGCCCACCACAGCCCGTCCCGGCCCACCACAGCCCGTCCCGGCCCACCACAGCCCGTCACGGCCCACCACAGCCTGTCTCAGCACACCACAGCCCGTCCTGGCTCACCACAGCCCGTCCCGGCCCACCACAGCCCACCACAGCCAGTCCCAGACCACCACAGCCCGTCCCAGCCCACCACAGCCCGTCTCAGCCCGTCCCAGCCTGCCACAGCCCGTCCCAGCCCGCCACAGCCCAATACAGCCCACCACAGCCCAATACAGCCCACCACAGCCCGTCTCAGCTCACCACAACCCACCACAGCCCGTCCAAGCCCACCACAGCCCATTACAGCTTACCACAGCCCGTCCCAGCCCACCAGACCCCGTTCCAGCCCACCAGAGCCCACCAAAGCCCGTCCCCGCCCACCACAGCCCGTCCCCGCTCACCACAGCCCGTCCCAGCCCACCACAGCCCACCGCAGCACGTCCCAGCCCACCACAGCCCGTCCCAGCCCACCACAGCCCGTCCCAGCACACCACAGCCTACAACAGCACGTCCCGGCCCACCAAAGCCCGTCCCAGCCCACTACGGTCCACCACGGCCCGTCCAGGCCCATCACCCGCCCGTCCCGGCCCACCATGGTCCGTCCCGGCCCACCGTGGCCCACCTCAGCCCACCACTGCCCGTCCCAGCCCACCACTGCCCGTCCCAGCCCGTCCCAGCTTGTCCCAGCCCACCACAGGCCTTCCCAGCCCCTCCCAGACCCCCAGAGCCGGCCCAGCCCGTTTCAACCCCTCCCAGACCGTCTCAGCTCACCACACCCCACCACAGCCCATCCCAGCCTACCACGGCCTGTTCCAGCCCACCACAGCCCGTCCCAGTCCACCAGAGCCCGTCCCAACCTACCACAGCTTGTCCCAGCCCACCATAGCCCATCCCGGCCCACCACAGCCCGTCCCGGCCCACCAGAGCCCGTCTCAGCACACCACAGCCCGTCCTGGCTCACCGCAGCCCGTCCCGTCCAACCACAGCCCACCACAGCCCGTCCCAGCCCACCACAGCCCGTCCCAGCCCACCACAGACCACTACAGTTCACCACAGGCTACCGTAGACCACCACAGCCCGTCCCAGCCCACCACAGCCTGTCCCGTCCCACCACAGCCCACCACAGCCCGTCCCAGCCCGCCACAGCCCGTCCCAGCCCACCACAGCCCACCATAGCCCAATACAGCCCACCACAGCCCGTCCCAGCCCATCTCAGCTCACCACAACCCACCACAGCCCGTCCAAGCCCACCACAGCCCATTACAGCTTACCACAGCCCGTCCCAGCCCACCAGAGCCCGTTCCACACCACCAGAGCCCACCAAAGCCCGTCCCTGCCCAACACAGCCCGTCCCAGCCCGTCCCAGGCCACCACAACCCTTCCCTGCTCACCACAGCCTGTCCCCGCCCACCACAACTTGTCCCCGCCCACTACAGCCCGGCCCGGCCCACCACGGCCCGTCACGGCCAACCAAGGCCGGTCCTGGCCCACCACGGCCCCTCCCAGCCCACCACAGCTTGTCCCAGCCCACCACGTCCGACCACAGCCCACCACGGCCCACCACAACCCACCACGGCTTACCACAGCCCACCACAGTTCACCATGGCACACCACGGCACGTCATAGCCCACCACAGCCTGTCCCAGCCCACCACGGCCCACCACAGCCCACCACAGCCCACCGCATCCCGTCCCAGCCCACCACAGCCCGTCTCAGCCCACCACAGCTTGTCCCAGCCAACCAGAGCCCGTCCCAGCCCACCACAGCCCGTCTCAGCCTACCACAGCTTGTCCCAGCCCACCACAGTCCGTCCCAGCCCACCACAGCCCGTCCCAGCCCACCAGAGCCCACCACAGCTTGACCCAGCCCACCACAGTCCGTCCCAGCCCACCACAGCCCGTCCCAGGACACCACAGTCCGTCCCAGCCCACCACGGCCCGTCCCAGCCCACCACAGCCCACCACAGCCCGTCCCAGCCCACCACAGCTCGTCCCAGCCCACCACAGCCCACCACAGCCCATCCCCGCCCACCACAGCTCGTCCCTGCCCACCACAACTTGTCCCCGCCCACCACAACTTGTCCCCACACACTACGGCCCTTCCCGGCCCACCACGGCCCGTCCCAGCCAACCAAGACCAGTCCCGGCCCACCACGGCACGTCCCAACCCACCACGGCCCAGCCCAGCCCACCACAACCCACCACAGCCCATTACAGCTTACCACAGCCCGTCCCAACCCACCACAGCCTGTTCCAGCCCACCACAGACCATGCCCGCCCACCACAGCACATCCAAGCCCGTCCCAGCCCACCACAACCCGTCACCGCCCACCACAGCCCGTCCAAGGCGTCCCAGCCCGTCCCAGCCCATCTCAGCCCGTCCCAGCCCACCAGAACTCGTCCCAGCCCACCACAGCTCGTCCCAGCCCACCACAGCCCGTCCCAGCCCACCACAGCCCGTTCCAGCCCACCACAGCCCACCAAAGCCCGTCCCCGCCCACCAAAGCCCGTCCCCGCCCACCACAACCCGTCACCGCCCACCACAACCCGTCCAAGGCGTCCCAGCCCGTCCCAGCCCATGTCAGCCCGTCCCAGCCAACCACAGCCCGTCCCAGCCTATCCCAGCCTGTCCCAGTCCACCACAGCCCGTCCCAGCCTGTCCCAGTCCATTGCGGCCCACCACATCCCGTCCCAGCCCGTCCCATCCCACCATAGACCACCACAGGTCGTCCCAGCCCACCACAGCCCGTCCCAGCCCGTCCCGGCCCACCACAGCCCGTCTCAGCCCGATCCAGCTCACCACAGCCCGTCCCAGCTCACCACATCCCGTCATAGCCCCCCACAGCCCATCCCAGCCCACCACAGCTCAAAACAGTTCACCACGGCAGGTCCCAGCCCACAACGGCCCACCGCGGCCCACCACAGCCCGTCCCAGACCACCACGGCCCGTCCCAGCCCACCACGGCCCGTCCCAGTTCGTGCCAGCCAATACCAGCCCACCACAGCCCGTGCCAGCCTGTCCCAGCCCACCACAGCCCTTCCCAGCCCACCACAGCCAGTCCCAGCCCACCACAGCCCACCACAGCCCGTCCCATCCCACCAGAGCACACCACAGCTTGTCCAGACCACCACAGCCCGTCCCAGCCCACCACAGCTCACCACCGACCGTACCCAGCCCACCAGAGCCCGTCCCAGCTTACCACAGCCCACCACAGCCCACCACGGCCTGTCCCAGCCCTCCACAGCCCACCACAGCCCGTCCCAGCCCACCACAGCACACCACAGCCCACCACATAACGTCTCAGCCCACCACAGCCCACCACAGCTTGTCCCAGCCCACCAGAGCCCGTCCCAGCCCACCAGAGCCCGTCTCAGCCCACCACAGCCCACCACAGCTTGTCCCAGCACACCACAGTCCGTCCCAGCCCACCACAGCCCGTCCCAGCCCACCACAGTGCGACCCAGCCTACGACAGCCCGTCCCAGCCCACGACAGCCCATCCCAGCCCACCACAGCCTACCACAGCACGTCCCAGCCCACCAGAGCCAGTCCCCAGCCCACCACAGCCCGTCCCAGCAGACCACAGCCCGTCCCAGCACACCACAGCCCGTCCCAGGACACCACAGTCCGTCCCAGCCCACCACAGCCCGTCCCAGCCCACCACAGCCCGTCCCAGCCCACCACAGCTCGTCCCAGCCCACCACAGCCCACCAAAGCCCGTCCCCGCTCACCACACCCCGTCCCCGCCCACCACAGCCCATCCCCGCCCACCACAGCCCGTCCCCGCCCACCACAACTTGTCCCCCGCCCACCACAACTTGTCCCCACCCACTACGGCCTGTCCCGGCCCACCACGGCCCGTCCCAACCCACCACGGCCCAGCCCAGCCCACCACAACCCACCACAGCCCATTACAGCTTGCCACAGCTCGTCCCAACCCACCACAGCCTGTTCCAGCCCACCACAGCCTGTTCCAGCCCACCACAGACCGTGCCCGCCCACCACAGCACATCCAAGCCCGTCCCAGCCCACCACAACCCGTCCCAGCCCACCACAACCCGTCACCGCCCACCACAGCCCGTCCAAGGCGTCCCAGCCCGTCCCAGCCCATCTCAGCCCGTCCCAGCCCACCAGAACTCGTCCCAGCCCACCACAGCTCGTCCCAGCCCACCACAGCCCTTCCCAGCCCACCACAGCCCGTTCCAGCCCACCACAGCCCACCAAAGCCCGTCCCCGCCCACCAAAGCCCGTCCCCGCCCACCACAACCCGTCACCCGCCCACCACAATCCGTCCAAGGCGTCCAAGCCTGTCCCAGCCCATGTCAGCCCGTCCCAGCCCACCACAACTCGTCCCAGCCCACCACAGCCCGTCCCAGCCTGTCCCAGCCCACCACAGCCCGTCCCAGCCTGTCCCAGCCCACCACAGCCCGTCCCAGCCTGTCCCAGTCCATTGCGGCCCACCACATCCCGTCCCAGCCCGTCCCATCCCACCATAGACCACCACAGCTCGTCCCAGCACGTCCCAGCCCGTCCCGGCCCACCACAGCCCGTCTCAGCCCGATTCAGCTCACCACAGCCCGTCCCAGCTCACCACATCCCGTCATAGCCCCCCACAGCCCATCCCAGCCCACCACAGCTCACCACAGTTCACCACGGCCCGTCCCAGCCCACAACGGCCCACCGTGGCCCACCACAGCCCGTCCCAGCCCACCACGGGCCCGTCCCAGCCCACCACGCCTGTCCCAGCCCCACCACGGCCCGTCCCAGCCAACCACGGCCCGTCCCAGTTCGTGCCAGCCAATACCAGCCCACCACAGCCCGTGCCAGCCTGTCCCAGCCCACCACAGCCCTTCCCAGCCCACCACAGCCAGTCCCATCCCACCAGAGCCCACCACAGCTTGTCCCAGCCCACCACAGCCCGTCCCAGCCCACCACAGCTCACCACAGACCGTCCCAGCCCACCAGAGCCCGTCCCAGCTTACCACAGCCCACCACAGCCCACCACGGCCTGTCCCAGCCCACCACAGCCCGTCCCAGCCCACCACAGCCCGTCCCAGCCCTTCCCAACCCACCACAGACCATCCCGGCCCTCCGCAGTCCGTCCCAGCCCATCACAGCCCGTCCCAGCCCACCACAGCTCGTCCCAGCCCAGCACAGCCCACCACGGCCACCCACAGCCCACCACGGCCACCCACAGCCCACCACGGCCCACCACGACCCTTCCAGACCAACACAGCATGTCCCAGCCTTCCACAGCCCGCCACAGACCATCTCAGCCCACCACAGCCCGTCCCAGCCCACCACAGCCCGTCCCAGCCCACCACAGCCCGTCCCAGCCCACCACAGCGCGTCCCAGCCCACCACAGCCCGTCCCAGCCCACCACAGCCCGTCCCAGCCCACCACAGCCCGTCCCAGCCCACCACAGCCTACAACAGCACGTCCCGGCCCACCAAAGCCCGTCCCAGCCCACTACGGTCCACCACGGCCCGTCCAGGCCCATCACCGCCCGTCCCGGCCCACCATGGTCCGTCCCGGCCCACCGCGGCCCACCTCAGCCCACCACAGCCCGTCCCAGCCCACCACTGCCCGTCCCAGCCCACCACTGCCCGTCCCAGCCCGTCCCAGCCCACCACAGGCCTTCCCAGCCCCTCCCAGACCCCCAGAGCCGGCCCAGCCCGTTTCAGCCCCTCCCAGACCGTCTCAGCTCACCACACCCCACCACAGCCCATCCCAGCCCACCACGGCCTGTTCCAGCCCAGCAGAGGCCGTTCCAGTCCACCAGAGCACGTCCCAACCTACCACAGCTTGTCCCGGCCCACCATAGCCCGTCCCAGCCCACCACAGCCCGTCCCAGCCCACTGCGGCCCATCCCAGCCCACCACAGCCCGTCTTAGCCCGACCCAGCCCCCCACAGCCCGTCCCAACCCACCACAGTTCACCACGGCCCGTCCCAGCCCACAACGGCCCACCACGGCTCACCACAGCCCGTCCCAGCCCACCACAATTCGTCCCAGTGCACCACAGCGCGTCCCAGCCCACCACAGCCCGTCCCGTCCCACCACAGCCCGTCCCGGCCCACCAGAGCCCGTCTCAGCACACCACAGCCCGTCCTGGCTCACCACAGCCCGTCCCGTCCCACCACAGCCCACCACAGTTCGTCCCAGACCATCACAGCCCGTCCCAGCCCACCACAGGCCACTACAGCACACCACAGGCTACCGTAGACCACCACAGCCCGTCCCAGCCCACCACAGCCCGTCCCGTCCCACCACAGCCCACCACAGCCCGTCCCAGCCTGCCACAGCCCGTCCCAGCCCGCCACAGCCCACCACAGCACAATACAGCCCACCACAGCCCGTCTCAGCTCACCACAACCCACCACAGCCCGTCCAAGACCACCACAGCCCATTACAGCTTACCACAGCCCGTCCCAGCCCACCAGACCCCTTTCCAGCCAACAGATCCCACCAAAGCCCGTCCCCGCCCACCACAGCCCGTCCCCACTCACCACAGCCCGTCCCAGCCCGTCCCAGGCCACCACAGCCCTTCCCTGCTCACCACAGCCTGTCCCCGCCCACCACAACTTGTCCCCGCCCACTACAGCCCGGCCCGGCCCACCAAAGCCCGTCATGGCCAACCAAGGCCGGTCCTGGCCCACCACAGCCCGTCCTAGCCCTTCCCAGCCTACCGCAGCGCGTCCCAGCCCACCACAGCCCGTCCCAGCCCACCACAGCCCGTCCCAGCACACCACAGCGCGTCCCAGCCCACCACAGCCCGTCCCAGCCCACCACAGCCCGTCCCAGCCCACGACAGCCCATCCCAGCACACCACAGCCTACCACAGCACGTCCCGGCCCACCAGAGCCAGTCCCAGCCCACCACAGCCCGTCCCAGCAGACCACAGCCCGTCCCAGCACACCACAGCCCGTCCCAGCCCATTACAGCCTGTCCCAGACCACCACATCCCATCTCAGCCCACCACAGCCCGTCCCAGCCCACCACAACCGACCACAGCCCACCACAGCCCACCACGGCCGACCACAGCCCACCACAGCCCGTCCCAGCCCACCACAGCCCGTCCCAGCCCGTCACAGCTCATCCCAGCCCATCACAGCTGGTCCCAGCCCACCACAGCCCGTCCCAGCCCACCACGGCCCGTCCCTGATTACTACGGACCGTCCCGTCCCACCACTGCCCGTCCCGGCCCACCACGGCCCGTCCCGGCCCACCACGGCCCATCCCAGCCCACCACGGCCCGTCCCAGCACACCACGGCACGTCCCAGCCCACCACGGCCCACCACGACAGATCTCAACCCACCACAGCCTGCCACAGCCCACCACAGCCCTCCACAGCCCTCCACAGCCCGCCCCAACCCACCACAGACTGTCTCAGCTCATCACAACCCAACACAGCGCACTACAGCCCGTCCCAACCCACCACAGCCCGGCCCAGCCCACCACATCGTGTCCCAGCCCACCACAGCCCGTCTCAACTCACCACAGCCCGTCCCAGACCACCACAGCGCGTCCACGCCCACCACACCGCGTCCACGCTCACCACAGCACGTCCTAGACCACCACAGCCCGTCCCAGCCCACCACAGTGCGTCCCAGCCCACCACAGCGCGTCCCAGCCCACCACAGCGCGTCCCAGCCCACCACAGCCCGTCCCAGCCCACCACAGCCCGTCCCAGCCCACCACAGCCCGTCCCAGCCCACCACAGCCTACAACAGCACGTCCCGGCCCACCAAAGCCCGTCCCAGCCCACTACGGTCCACCACGGCCCGTCCAGGCCCATCACCGCCCGTCCCGGCCCACCATGGTCCGTCCCGGCCCACCGTGGCCCACCTCAGCCCACCACTGCCCGTCCCAGCCCACCACTGCCCGTCCCAGCCCACCACAGCCCGTCCCAGCCCGTCCCAGCTCGTCCCAGCCCACCACAGGCCTTCCCAGCCCCTCCCAGACCCCCAGAGCCGGCCCAGCCCGTTTCAGCCCCTCCCAGACCGTCTCAGCTCACCACACCCCACCACAGCCCATCCCAGCCCACCACGGCCTGTTCCAGCCCACCAGAGCCCGTCCCAGTCCACCAGAGCCCGTCGCAACCTACCACAGCTTGTCCCGGCCCACCATAGCCCGTCCCAGCCCACCACAACCCGTCCCAGCCCACTGCGGCCCATCCCAGCCCACCACAGCCCGTCTTAGCCCGACCCAGCCCACCACAGCCCGTCCCAGCCCACCACTGCCCGTCCCAGCCCACCACTGCCCGTCCCAGCCCGTCCCAGCTCGTCCCAGCCCACCACAGGCCTTCCCAGCCCCTCCCAGACCCCCAGAGCCGGCCCAGCCCGTTTCAGCCCCTCCCAGACCGTCTGAGCTCACCACACCCCACCACAGCCCATCCCAGCCCACCACGGCCTGTTCCAGCCCACCAGAGCCCGTCCCAGTCCACCAGAGCCCGTCGCAACCTACCACAGCTTGTCCCGGCCCACCATAGCCCGTCCCAGCCCGCCACAGCCCGTCCCAGCCCACTGCGACCCGTCCCAGCCCACCACAGCCCGTCTTAGCCCGACCCAGCCCCCCACAGCCCGTCCCAACCCACCACAGTTCACCACGGCCCGTCCCAGCCCACAACGGTCCACCACGGCTCACCACAGCCCGTCCCAGCCCACCACAATTCGTCCCAGTGCACCACAGCGCGTCCCAGCCCACCACAGCCCGTCCCGGCACACCACAGCCCATCCCGTCCCACCACAGCCCGTCCCGTCCCACCACAGCCAGTCCCGGCCCACCACAGCCCGTCCCGGCCCACCACAGCCCGTCACGGCCCACCACAGCCCGTCACGGCCCACCAGAGCCCGTCTCAGCACACCACAGCCCGTCCCAGCCCACCACAGCCCATCCCGTCCCACCACAGCCCACCAAAGCCCGTCCCAGACCACCACAGCCCAATACAGCCCACCACAGCCCAATACAGCACACCACAGGCTACCGTAGACCACCACAGCCCGTCCCAGCCCACCACAGCCCATCCCGGCCCACCACAGCCCACCACAGTGCGTCCGAGCCTGCCACAGCCCGTCCCAGCCCGCCACAGCCCAATACAGCCCACCACAGCCCATTACAGCTCACCACAACCCACCACAGCCCGTCCAAGCCCACCACAGCCCATTACAGCTTACCACAGCCCGTCCCAGCCCACCAGACCCCGTTCCAGCCCACCAGAGCCCACCAAAGCCCGTCCCCGCCCACCACAGCCTGTCCCCGCTCACCACAGCCCGTCCCAGCCCATCCCAGGCCACCACAGCCCTTCCCTGCTCACCACAGCCTGTCCCCGCCCACCACAACCCGTCCCCGCTCACTACAGCCCGGCCCGGCCCACCACGGCCCGTCATGGCCAACCAAGGCTGGTCCTGGCCCACCACAGCCCGTCCCAGACCTTCCCAGCCCACCGCAGCGCGTGCCAGCCCACCACAGCCCGTCCCAGCCCACCACAGCCTACAACAGCACGTCCCGGCCCACCAAAGCCCGTCCCAGCCCACTACGGTCCACCACGGCCCGTCCAGGCCCATCACCGCCCGTCCCGGCCCACCGTGGCCCACCTCAGCCCACCACTGCCCGTCCCAGCCCACCACTGCCCGTCCCAGCCCACCACAGCCCGTCCCAGCCCGTCCCAGCTCGTCCCAGCCCACCACAGGCCTTCCCAGTCCCTCCCAGACCCCCAGAGCCGGCCCAGCCCGTTTCAGCCCCTCCCAGACCGTCTCAGCTCACCACACCCCACCACAGCCCATCCCAGCCCACCACGGCCTGTTCCAGCCCACCAGAGCCCGTCCCAGTCCACCAGAGCCCGTCGCAACCTACCACAGCTTGTCCCGGCCCACCATAGCCCGTCCCAGCCCACCACAACCCGTCCCAGCCCACTGCGGCCCATCCCAGCCCACCACAGCCCGTCTTAGCCCGACCCAGCCCCCCACAGCCCGTCCCAACCTACCACAGTTCACCACGGCCCATCCCAGCCCACAATGGCCCACCACGGCCCACCACAGCCCGTGCCAGCCCACCACAATTCGTCCCAGTGCACCACAGCGCGTCCCAGCCCACCACAGCCCGTCACAGCCTACCACAGCCCGTCCCGGCACACCACAGCCCGTCCCGGCCCACCAGAGCCCGTCTCAGCACACCACAGCCCGTCCCGGCTCACCACAGACCGTTCCGTCCCACCACAGCCTACCACAGCCCGTCCCAGCCCACCACAGCCCGTCCCAGCCCACCACAGGCCACTACAGCACACCACAGGCTACCGTAGACCACCACAGCCCGTCCCAGCCCACCACAGCCTGTCCCGTCCCACCACAGCCCACCACAGCCCGTCCCAGCCCGCCACAGCCCGTCCCAGCCCACCACAGCCCACCATAGCCCAATACAGCCCACCACAGCCCGTCCCAGCCCATCTCAGCTCACCACAACCCACCACAACCCGTCCAAGCCCACCACAGCCCATTACAGCTCTTTCCATCCTGTTCCAGCCCAGCAGAGCCCGTTCCAGCCCACCAGAGCCCACCAAAGCCCATCCCCGCCCAACACAGCCCGTCCCCGCTCACCACAGCCCGTCCCAGGCCACCACAGCCCTTCCCTGCTCACCACAGCCTGTCCCCGCCCACCACAACTTGACCCGGCCCACTACAGCCCGGCCCGGCCCACCACGGCCCGTCACGGCCAACCAAGGCCAGTCCTGGCCCACCACGGCCCGTCCTGGCCCACCACGGCCCGTCCCAGCCCACCACAGCTTGTCCCAGCCCACCACGTCCGACCACAGCCCACCACGGCCCACCACAACCCACCACGGCCCACCGCATCCCGTCCCAGCCCACCACAGCCCGTCCCAGCCCACCACAGCCCATCCCAGGCCACCACAGCCGGTCCCAGCCCGTCACAGCTCGTCCCAGCCCATCACAGCCCGTCCCAGCCCACCACGGCCCGTCCCTGATTACCATAGCCCGTCCCGGCCCACCACGGCCCGTCCCGGCCCACCACGGCCCGTCCCAGCACACCACGGCCCACCACGACAGATCACAACCCACCACAGCCTGTCCAAGCCCACCACAGCCCTCCACAGTTCTCCACAGCACGTCCCAACCCACCACAGACTGTCTCAGCTCATCACAACCCAACACAGCGCACCAGAGCCCATCTCAACCCACCACAGCCCGGCCCAGCCCACCAAATCGTGTCCCAGCACACCACAGCCCGTCTCAACTCACCACAGCCTGTCCCAGCCCACCACAACCCACCACAGCCAAACACGGCCCACCACAGCCCGTCCCAGCCCACCACAGCTTGTCCCAGCCCACCACAGCCCGTCCCAGCCTGTCCCAGCCCACCACAGCCCGTCCCAGCCTGTCCCAGTCCATTGCGGCCCACCACATCCCGTCCCAGCCCGTCCCATCCCACCATAGACCACCACAGCTCGTCCCAGCACGTCCCAGCCCGTCCCGGCCCACCACAGCCCGTCTCAGCCCGATCCAGCTCACCACAGCCCGTCCCAGCTCACCACATCCCGTCATAGCCCCCCACAGCCCATCCCAGCCCACCACAGCTCACCACAGTTCACCACGGCCCGTCCCAGCCCACAACGGCCCACCGTGGCCCACCACAGCCCGTCCCAGCCCACCACGGCCCGTCCCAGCCCACCACGGCCTGTCCCAGCCCACCACGGCCCGTCCCAGCCAACCACGGCCCGTCCCAGTTCGTGCCAGCCAATACCAGCCCACCACAGCCCGTGCCAGCCTGTCCCAGCCCACCACAGCCCTTCCCAGCCCACCACAGCCAGTCCCATCCCACCAGAGCCCACCACAGCTTGTCCCAGCCCACCACAGCCCGTCCCAGCCCACCACAGCTCACCACAGACCGTCCCAGCCCACCAGAGCCCGTCCCAGCTTACCACAGCCCACCACAGCCCACCACGGCCTGTCCCAGCCCACCACAGCCCGTCCCAGCCCACCACAGCCCGTCCCAGCCCTTCCCAACCCACCACAGACCATCCCGGCCCTCCGCAGTCCGTCCCAGCCCATCACAGCCCGTCCCAGCCCACCACAGCTCGTCCCAGCCCAGCACAGCCCACCACGGCCACCCACAGCCCACCACGGCCACCCACAGCCCACCACGGCCCACCACGACCCTTCCAGACCAACACAGCATGTCCCAGCCTTCCACAGCCCGCCACAGACCATCTCAGCCCACCACAGCCCGTCCCAGCCCACCACAGCCCGTCCCAGCCCACCACAGCCCGTCCCAGCCCACCACAGCGCGTCCCAGCCCACCACAGCCCGTCCCAGCCCACCACAGCCCGTCCCAGCCCACCACAGCCCGTCCCAGCCCACCACAGCCTACAACAGCACGTCCCGGCCCACCAAAGCCCGTCCCAGCCCACTACGGTCCACCACGGCCCGTCCAGGCCCATCACCGCCCGTCCCGGCCCACCATGGTCCGTCCCGGCCCACCGCGGCCCACCTCAGCCCACCACAGCCCGTCCCAGCCCACCACTGCCCGTCCCAGCCCACCACTGCCCGTCCCAGCCCGTCCCAGCCCACCACAGGCCTTCCCAGCCCCTCCCAGACCCCCAGAGCCGGCCCAGCCCGTTTCAGCCCCTCCCAGACCGTCTCAGCTCACCACACCCCACCACAGCCCATCCCAGCCCACCACGGCCTGTTCCAGCCCAGCAGAGGCCGTTCCAGTCCACCAGAGCACGTCCCAACCTACCACAGCTTGTCCCGGCCCACCATAGCCCGTCCCAGCCCACCACAGCCCGTCCCAGCCCACTGCGGCCCATCCCAGCCCACCACAGCCCGTCTTAGCCCGACCCAGCCCCCCACAGCCCGTCCCAACCCACCACAGTTCACCACGGCCCGTCCCAGCCCACAACGGCCCACCACGGCTCACCACAGCCCGTCCCAGCCCACCACAATTCGTCCCAGTGCACCACAGCGCGTCCCAGCCCACCACAGCCCGTCCCGTCCCACCACAGCCCGTCCCGGCCCACCAGAGCCCGTCTCAGCACACCACAGCCCGTCCTGGCTCACCACAGCCCGTCCCGTCCCACCACAGCCCACCACAGTTCGTCCCAGACCATCACAGCCCGTCCCAGCCCACCACAGGCCACTACAGCACACCACAGGCTACCGTAGACCACCACAGCCCGTCCCAGCCCACCACAGCCCGTCCCGTCCCACCACAGCCCACCACAGCCCGTCCCAGCCTGCCACAGCCCGTCCCAGCCCGCCACAGCCCACCACAGCACAATACAGCCCACCACAGCCCGTCTCAGCTCACCACAACCCACCACAGCCCGTCCAAGACCACCACAGCCCATTACAGCTTACCACAGCCCGTCCCAGCCCACCAGACCCCTTTCCAGCCAACAGATCCCACCAAAGCCCGTCCCCGCCCACCACAGCCCGTCCCCACTCACCACAGCCCGTCCCAGCCCGTCCCAGGCCACCACAGCCCTTCCCTGCTCACCACAGCCTGTCCCCGCCCACCACAACTTGTCCCCGCCCACTACAGCCCGGCCCGGCCCACCAAAGCCCGTCATGGCCAACCAAGGCCGGTCCTGGCCCACCACAGCCCGTCCTAGCCCTTCCCAGCCTACCGCAGCGCGTCCCAGCCCACCACAGCCCGTCCCAGCCCACCACAGCCCGTCCCAGCACACCACAGCGCGTCCCAGCCCACCACAGCCCGTCCCAGCCCACCACAGCCCGTCCCAGCCCACGACAGCCCATCCCAGCACACCACAGCCTACCACAGCACGTCCCGGCCCACCAGAGCCAGTCCCAGCCCACCACAGCCCGTCCCAGCAGACCACAGCCCGTCCCAGCACACCACAGCCCGTCCCAGCCCATTACAGCCTGTCCCAGACCACCACATCCCATCTCAGCCCACCACAGCCCGTCCCAGCCCACCACAACCGACCACAGCCCACCACAGCCCACCACGGCCGACCACAGCCCACCACAGCCCGTCCCAGCCCACCACAGCCCGTCCCAGCCCGTCACAGCTCATCCCAGCCCATCACAGCTGGTCCCAGCCCACCACAGCCCGTCCCAGCCCACCACGGCCCGTCCCTGATTACTACGGACCGTCCCGTCCCACCACTGCCCGTCCCGGCCCACCACGGCCCGTCCCGGCCCACCACGGCCCATCCCAGCCCACCACGGCCCATCCCAGCACACCACGGCACGTCCCAGCCCACCACGGCCCACCACGACAGATCTCAACCCACCACAGCCTGCCACAGCCCACCACAGCCCTCCACAGCCCTCCACAGCCCGCCCCAACCCACCACAGACTGTCTCAGCTCATCACAACCCAACACAGCGCACTACAGCCCGTCCCAACCCACCACAGCCCGGCCCAGCCCACCACATCGTGTCCCAGCCCACCACAGCCCGTCTCAACTCACCACAGCCCGTCCCAGACCACCACAGCGCGTCCACGCCCACCACACCGCGTCCACGCTCACCACAGCACGTCCTAGACCACCACAGCCCGTCCCAGCCCACCACAGTGCGTCCCAGCCCACCACAGCGCGTCCCAGCCCACCACAGCGCGTCCCAGCCCACCACAGCCCGTCCCAGCCCACCACAGCCCGTCCCAGCCCACCACAGCCCGTCCCAGCCCGTCACAGCTCATCCCAGCCCATCACAGCTGGTCCCAGCCCACCACAGCCCGTCCCAGCCCACCACGGCCCGTCCCTGATTACTACGGACCGTCCCGTCCCACCACTGCCCGTCCCGGCCCACCACGGCCCGTCCCGGCCCACCACGGCCCATCCCAGCCCACCACGGCCCATCCCAGCACACCACGGCACGTCCCAGCCCACCACGGCCCACCACGACAGATCTCAACCCACCACAGCCTGCCACAGCCCACCACAGCCCTCCACAGCCCTCCACAGCCCGCCCCAACCCACCACAGACTGTCTCAGCTCATCACAACCCAACACAGCGCACTACAGCCCGTCCCAACCCACCACAGCCCGGCCCAGCCCACCACATCGTGTCCCAGCCCACCACAGCCCGTCTCAACTCACCACAGCCCGTCCCAGACCACCACAGCGCGTCCACGCCCACCACACCGCGTCCACGCTCACCACAGCACGTCCTAGACCACCACAGCCCGTCCCAGCCCACCACAGTGCGTCCCAGCCCACCACAGCGCGTCCCAGCCCACCACAGCGCGTCCCAGCCCACCACAGCCCGTCCCAGCCCACCACAGCCCGTCCCAGCCCACCACAGCCCGTCCCAGCCCACCACAGCCTACAACAGCACGTCCCGGCCCACCAAAGCCCGTCCCAGCCCACTACGGTCCACCACGGCCCGTCCAGGCCCATCACCGCCCGTCCCGGCCCACCATGGTCCGTCCCGGCCCACCGTGGCCCACCTCAGCCCACCACTGCCCGTCCCAGCCCACCACTGCCCGTCCCAGCCCACCACAGCCCGTCCCAGCCCGTCCCAGCTCGTCCCAGCCCACCACAGGCCTTCCCAGCCCCTCCCAGACCCCCAGAGCCGGCCCAGCCCGTTTCAGCCCCTCCCAGACCGTCTCAGCTCACCACACCCCACCACAGCCCATCCCAGCCCACCACGGCCTGTTCCAGCCCACCAGAGCCCGTCCCAGTCCACCAGAGCCCGTCGCAACCTACCACAGCTTGTCCCGGCCCACCATAGCCCGTCCCAGCCCACCACAACCCGTCCCAGCCCACTGCGGCCCATCCCAGCCCACCACAGCCCGTCTTAGCCCGACCCAGCCCACCACAGCCCGTCCCAGCCCACCACTGCCCGTCCCAGCCCACCACTGCCCGTCCCAGCCCGTCCCAGCTCGTCCCAGCCCACCACAGGCCTTCCCAGCCCCTCCCAGACCCCCAGAGCCGGCCCAGCCCGTTTCAGCCCCTCCCAGACCGTCTGAGCTCACCACACCCCACCACAGCCCATCCCAGCCCACCACGGCCTGTTCCAGCCCACCAGAGCCCGTCCCAGTCCACCAGAGCCCGTCGCAACCTACCACAGCTTGTCCCGGCCCACCATAGCCCGTCCCAGCCCGCCACAGCCCGTCCCAGCCCACTGCGACCCGTCCCAGCCCCCCACAGCCCGTCCCAACCCACCACAGTTCACCACGGCCCGTCCCAGCCCACAACGGTCCACCACGGCTCACCACAGCCCGTCCCAGCCCACCACAATTCGTCCCAGTGCACCACAGCGCGTCCCAGCCCACCACAGCCCGTCCCGGCACACCACAGCCCATCCCGTCCCACCACAGCCCGTCCCGTCCCACCACAGCCAGTCCCGGCCCACCACAGCCCGTCCCGGCCCACCACAGCCCGTCACGGCCCACCACAGCCCGTCACGGCCCACCAGAGCCCGTCGCAGCACACCACAGCCCGTCCCAGCCCACCACAGCCCATCCCGTCCCACCACAGCCCACCAAAGCCCGTCCCAGACCACCACAGCCCAATACAGCCCACCACAGCCCAATACAGCACACCACAGGCTACCGTAGACCACCACAGCCCGTCCCAGCCCACCACAGCCCATCCCGGCCCACCACAGCCCACCACAGTGCGTCCGAGCCTGCCACAGCCCGTCCCAGCCCGCCACAGCCCAATACAGCCCACCACAGCCCATTACAGCTCACCACAACCCACCACAGCCCGTCCAAGCCCACCACAGCCCATTACAGCTTACCACAGCCCGTCCCAGCCCACCAGACCCCGTTCCAGCCCACCAGAGCCCACCAAAGCCCGTCCCCGCCCACCACAGCCTGTCCCCGCTCACCACAGCCCGTCCCAGCCCATCCCAGGCCACCACAGCCCTTCCCTGCTCACCACAGCCTGTCCCCGCCCACCACAACCCGTCCCCGCTCACTACAGCCCGGCCCGGCCCACCACGGCCCGTCATGGCCAACCAAGGCTGGTCCTGGCCCACCACAGCCCGTCCCAGACCTTCCCAGCCCACCGCAGCGCGTGCCAGCCCACCACAGCCCGTCCCAGCCCACCACAGCCTACAACAGCACGTCCCGGCCCACCAAAGCCCGTCCCAGCCCACTACGGTCCACCACGGCCCGTCCAGGCCCATCACCGCCCGTCCCGGCCCACCGTGGCCCACCTCAGCCCACCACTGCCCGTCCCAGCCCACCACTGCCCGTCCCAGCCCACCACAGCCCGTCCCAGCCCGTCCCAGCTCGTCCCAGCCCACCACAGGCCTTCCCAGTCCCTCCCAGACCCCCAGAGCCGGCCCAGCCCGTTTCAGCCCCTCCCAGACCGTCTCAGCTCACCACACCCCACCACAGCCCATCCCAGCCCACCACGGCCTGTTCCAGCCCACCAGAGCCCGTCCCAGTCCACCAGAGCCCGTCGCAACCTACCACAGCTTGTCCCGGCCCACCATAGCCCGTCCCAGCCCACCACAACCCGTCCCAGCCCACTGCGGCCCATCCCAGCCCACCACAGCCCGTCTTAGCCCGACCCAGCCCCCCACAGCCCGTCCCAACCTACCACAGTTCACCACGGCCCATCCCAGCCCACAATGGCCCACCACGGCCCACCACAGCCCGTGCCAGCCCACCACAATTCGTCCCAGTGCACCACAGCGCGTCCCAGCCCACCACAGCCCGTCACAGCCTACCACAGCCCGTCCCGGCACACCACAGCCCGTCCCGGCCCACCAGAGCCCGTCTCAGCACACCACAGCCCGTCCCGGCTCACCACAGACCGTTCCGTCCCACCACAGCCTACCACAGCCCGTCCCAGCCCACCACAGCCCGTCCCAGCCCACCACAGGCCACTACAGCACACCACAGGCTACCGTAGACCACCACAGCCCGTCCCAGCCCACCACAGCCTGTCCCGTCCCACCACAGCCCACCACAGCCCGTCCCAGCCCGCCACAGCCCGTCCCAGCCCACCACAGCCCACCATAGCCCAATACAGCCCACCACAGCCCGTCCCAGCCCATCTCAGCTCACCACAACCCACCACAACCCGTCCAAGCCCACCACAGCCCATTACAGCTCTTTCCATCCTGTTCCAGCCCAGCAGAGCCCGTTCCAGCCCACCAGAGCCCACCAAAGCCCATCCCCGCCCAACACAGCCCGTCCCCGCTCACCACAGCCCGTCCCAGGCCACCACAGCCCTTCCCTGCTCACCACAGCCTGTCCCCGCCCACCACAACTTGACCCGGCCCACTACAGCCCGGCCCGGCCCACCACGGCCCGTCACGGCCAACCAAGGCCAGTCCTGGCCCACCACGGCCCGTCCTGGCCCACCACGGCCCGTCCCAGCCCACCACAGCTTGTCCCAGCCCACCACGTCCGACCACAGCCCACCACAACCCACCACGGCCCACCGCATCCCGTCCCAGCCCACCACAGCCCGTCCCAGCCCACCACAGCCCATCCCAGGCCACCACAGCCGGTCCCAGCCCGTCACAGCTCGTCCCAGCCCATCACAGCCCGTCCCAGCCCACCACGGCCCGTCCCTGATTACCATAGCCCGTCCCGGCCCACCACGGCCCGTCCCGGCCCACCACGGCCCGTCCCAGCACACCACGGCCCACCACGACAGATCACAACCCACCACAGCCTGTCCAAGCCCACCACAGCCCTCCACAGTTCTCCACAGCACGTCCCAACCCACCACAGACTGTCTCAGCTCATCACAACCCAACACAGCGCACCAGAGCCCATCTCAACCCACCACAGCCCGGCCCAGCCCACCAAATCGTGTCCCAGCACACCACAGCCCGTCTCAACTCACCACAGCCTGTCCCAGCCCACCACAGCCCACCACAGCCAAACACGGCCCACCACAGCCCGTCCCAGCCCACCACAGCTTGTCCCAGCCCACCACAGCCCGTCCCAGCCCACCACAGGACACTACAGCACACCACAGCCTACCGCAGACCACCACAGCCCGTCCCAGCCCACCACAGCCCGTCCCAGCCCTCCACAGCCCACCTCAGCCCACCACAGCCCGTCCTAGCCCACCACAGCCCGTCCCAGCCCACCACAGCCCGTCCCAGCCCGTCCCAGCCCACCACAGCCCGTCCCAGCCCACCACAGCCCGTCCCAGCACACCACAGCCCATCCCAGCACACCACAGCCTACCACAGCACGTACCGGCCCACCAGAGCCCGTCCCAGCCCACCACAGCGCGTCGCAGCCCACCACAGCGCGTCGCAGCCCACCACAGCCCGTCCCAGCCCACCACAGCAAGTACCAGCCCACCACAGCGCGTCCCAGCCCACCACAGCCCGTCCCAGCCCACCACAGCCCGTCCCAGCCCACCACAGCCCGTCCAAGCCCACCACAGCCCGTCCCAGCACACCACAGCTTACAACAGCACGTCCTGGCCCACCAAAGCCCGTCCCAGCCCACTACGGTCCACCACGGCCCGTCCAGGCCCATCACCGCCCGTCCCAGCCCACCATGGCCCGTCCCAGCCCACCACAGCCCGTCCCAGCCCTTCCCAGCCCACCACAGCGCGTCCCAGCCCACCACAGCCCACCACAGCCCGTCCCAGCCCACCACAGCCCGTCCCAGCCCACCACAGCCCGTCCCAGCACACCACAGCCTACAACAGCACGTCCCGGCCCACCAAAGCCCGTCCCAGCCCACTACGGTCCACCACAGCCCGTCCAGGCCCATCACCGCCCGTCCCGGCCCACCATGGTCCGTCCCGGCCCACCGTGGCCCACCTCAGCCCACCACAGCCTGTCCCAGCCCACCACAGCCCGTCGCAGCCCACCACTGCCCGTCCCAGCCCACCACTGCCCGTCCCAGCCCACCACTGCCCGTCCCAGCCCACCACAGCCCGTCCCAGTCCACCACTGCCCGTCCCAGCCCGTCCCAACGCACCAAAGCCCGTTCCAGCACACCACAGCCCACCACAGCCCATCACAGCCCACCACAGCCCGTCCCAGCCCACCACAGCCCGTCCCAGCCCACCACTGCCCGTCCCAGCCCACCACAGCCCGTCCCAGCCCGTCCCAGCTCGTCCCAGCCCACCACAGGCCTTCCCAGCCCCTCCCAGACCCCCAGAGCCGGCCCAGCCCGTTTCAGCCCCTCCCAGACCGTCTCAGCTCACCACACCCCACCACAGCCCATCCCAGCCCACCACGGCCTGTTCCAGCCCACCAGAGGCCGTTCCAGTCCACCAGAGGCCGTCCCAACCTACCACAGCTTGTCCCGGCCCACCATAGCCCGTCCCAGCCCGCCACAGCCCGTCCCAGCCCACTGCGACCCGTCCCAGCCCACCACAGCCCGTATTAGCCCGACCCAGCCCCCCACAGCCCGTCCCAACCCACCACAGTTCACCACGGCCCGTCCCAGCCCACAACGGTCCACCACGGCTCACCACAGCCCGTCCCAGCCCACCACAATTCGTCCCAGTGCACCACAGCGCGTCCCAGCCCACCACAGCCCGTCCCGGCACACCACAGCCCATCCCGTCCCACCACAGCCCGTCCCGTCCCACCACAGCCCGTCCCGGCCCACCACAGCCCGTCCCGGCCCACCACAGCCCGTCACGGCCCACCACAGCCCGTCACGGCCCACCAGAGCCCGTCTCAGCACACCACAGCCCGTCCCAGCCCACCACAGCCCATCCCGTCCCACCACAGCCCACCAAAGCCCGTCCCAGACCACCACAGCCCAATACAGCCCACCACAGCCCAATACAGCACACCACAGGCTACCGTAGACCACCACAGCCCGTCCCAGCCCACCACAGCCCATCCCGGCCCACCACAGCCCACCACAGCGCGTCCCAGCCTGCCACAGCCCGTCCCAGCCCGCCACAGCCCAATACAGCCCACCACAGCCCAATACAGCCCACCACAGCCCGTCTCAGCTCACCACAACCCACCACAGCCCGTCCAAGCCCACCACAGCCCATTACAGCTTACCACAGCCCGTCCCAGCCCACCAGACCCCGTTCCAGCCCACCAGAGCCCACCAAAGCCCGTCCCCGCCCACCACAGCCTGTCCCCGCTCACCACAGCCCGTCCCAGCCCGTCCCAGGCCACCACAGCCCTTCCCTGCTCACCACAGCCTGTCCCCGCCCACCACAACTTGTCCCCGCTCACTACAGCCCGGCCCGGCCCACCACGGCCCGTCATGGCCAACCAAGGCTGGTCCTGGCCCACCACAGCCCGTCCCAGCCCTTCCCAGCCCACCGCAGCGCGTGCCAGCCCACCACAGCCCGTCCCAGCCCACCACAGCCCGTCCCAGCCCACCACAGCCCGTCCCAGCCCACCACAGACCGTCCCAGCCCACCACAGACCGTCCCAGCCCACCACAGCGCGTCCCAGCATAGCACAGCGCGTCCCAGCCCACCACAGCCCGTCCCAGCCCACCACAGCCCGTCCCAGCACACCACAGCCTACAACAGCACGTCATAGCCCACCAAAGCCCGTCCCAGCCCCCTACAGTCCACCACGGCCCGTCCAGGCCCATCACCGCCCGTCCCGGCCCACCATGGTCCGTCCCGGCCCACCGCGGCCCACCTCAGGCCACCACTGCCCGTCCCAGCCCACCACTGCCCGTCCCAGCCCGTCCCAGCTCGTCCCAGCCCATCACAGGCCTTCCCAGCCCCTCCCAGACCCCCAGAGCCGGCCCAGCCCGTTCCAGCCCCTCCCAGACCGTCTCAGCTCACCACACCCCACCACAGCCCATCCCAGCCCACCACGGCATGTTCCAGCCCACCAGAGCCCGTCCCAGTCCACCACAGCCCGTCCCAACCTACCACAGCTTGTCCCGGCCCACCATAGCCCATCCCGTCCCACCACAGCCCGTCCTGGCCCACCAGAGCCCGTCTCAGCACACCACAGCCCGTCCCGGCCCACCAGAGCCCGTCCCAGCCCACCATAGCCCAATACAGCCCACCACAGCCTGTCCCAGCCCGTCCCAGCCCATCTCAGCTCACCACAACCCACCACAGCCCGTCCAAGCCCACCACAGCCCATTACAGCTTACCACAGCCCGTCCCAGCCCACCAGAGCCCGTTCCAGCCCACCAGAGCACACCAAAGCCCATCCCCGCCCAACACAGCCCGTCCCAGCCCGTCCCAGCCCACCACAGCCCTTCCCTGCTCACCACAGCCTGTCCCAGCCGACCACGTCCGACCACAGCCCACCACGGCCCACCACAACCCACCACGGCTTACCACAGCCCACCACAGTTCACCACGGCACACCACGGCACGCCATAGCCCACCACAGCCTGTCCCAGCCCACCACGGCCCACCGCATCCCGTCCCAGCCCACCACAGCCCGTCCCAGACCACCACAGCCCGTCCCAGCCCTCCACAGCCCGTCTCAGCCCTCCACAGCCCACCACAGCTTGTCCCAGCCCACCACAGTCCGTCCCAGCCCACCACAGCCTATCCCAGCACACCACAGCCCGTCCCAGCCCGTCCCAGCCCGTCCCAGCCCACCACAGCCCGTCCCAGCCCACCACAGCCCGTCCCAGCCCACCACAGCTCGTCCCAGCCCACCACAGCCCATCCCAGCACACCACAGCCTACCACA